>NC_091129.1:2631702-2819202 GCF_040183065.1 Periplaneta americana | reverse complement strand
AAATTAATTTGATGTTGTCTTTATAAAGAAAGAATTTTACTTAGAGAGCATGATGAAAATTGTTCAGATTGTGAATCAATATAGATGAATACAATATAATATTTGTTACTTAGTCAAATGACAAGTCAATGTAAAATAATGACTTATATTATATGGTCATTAAGTTTTAAACACATAAATTACATATTGCAAATGTTTTCCCCCAGTCAGGCATCTTCAGGCACAATTATACAATATCTCAATATCAAACTGTATAGTCATTACATTGGTGATAGATAAACTGTTTAAAATTAATGCTGTACAACATCTCCATAATTAAAATGTAATGTTACAGGTCATAAAATTAAAATAATATTAAAATTAGAAACAACGTAGTGTTATGATTTAAACTTCGTAATATTCTGTGAAACTCTTGTTCAGTAGAGTCCAATGATTGATGGGTTATATCTGAAATCTATACTAATAATAAATCTGTAGCCTAAATTTTTCTGGTAATTTACGATTTTCCAAAAATAATTGGTCCTAACATATAAATTAACCACCCTAAAACCCAAAATCGCTTTTTTGAAATTTTTGTTTGTATGTCGGTCTGTCTCTCTCTCTGTCTGTCTGTCTGTATGTTTGTTACCTTTTCACGCGATAATGGCTGAACCCATTTCAATGAAAATTGGAATATAAACTAAGTTCGTTGTAACTTAGATTTTAGGCTACATGGCATTCAAAATACATTATTTAAAAGCGGGGTTATAAGGGGCCTGAATTAAATAAATCGAAATATCTCGGTTATTATTGATTTTTGTGAAAAATATTACATAACAAACGTTTCTTTAAAAATGATTTCTGATAAGTTTTATTCTTTGAAAAATTTTGATAAGACTGATATTTAATGAGATAAATGAGTTTCAAAATTAAAATAACTGCCATCTAAGGCGGTGTATTGAAATAAAAAACAAATGACTTCGTCTATAAGGGGCCTTGGACAACAACAATCGAAAGCTATGAAACATAGCCTACAGAGAATGTTTCTGTGATTGTATGAAGTAATATCGGAAGCTCAATTAGCCGATTTGTATAATTAATTATTATTTCATCATTGGAAAGTGTAGTTTCTCTGGATGGACATAATGGTATAATGTTAATACAGTAACTTGTGAGTGAATCGAGGACAGGTAAGATTAAAATAGCTTCTTATGCACAGAAAACTTGATAGGTTATTCTGTATATTCATTTCCTGTATTTCTTATAATAATGTTTATGAACATATTCATTTTTATCTCAGTGAATTAACGAACAACGAGAGTGTATTGATTTAGTATGCACTAATAGTACGTTAGCTTAGCAATGCATTATTTTATAATTCAAATTTTAACTATGCTCAATTGAATCGTGTTAAAATACATAAAATATATATGCAATTAATGCAATGCAAAAAAATTGGGTAATGAGCCAAGCAGATTATGTTGCGCTGTTGTAAAAGCTGTTCCTCCTGAGATTCAAGAGCTCCCACAACAAATTAAAAACTTTCTAATTCGAGTACATCCGTTATCAACACACTTTTTAGATAATGTAATATAATATAATATAATATAATATAAACATAATAATAAATCTGTAGCCAAAATTTTTCTGCTAATTTTCGCTTTTCCAAAAATAATTGGTAATAACAATTAAGAAACATGTTAAAGGAATTGTCATTGCACCAAGTGGGTTGTCTCTGGATCAAAATGGTCGCATTTTAATATTTTAAATACAATTTAAATTAAATAACATATTAAACGATTTATCCTTCTATCAAACACGAATATTCCCTGGATCAAACGTCCTATTTTAATTATGTAATTACTTTATATTTATTTCTAACGGGTGCAGCGGAGCGCACCGGTACGGCTAGTATATATAAATATGAAATAGAAGTGGCAATTTATCAAATTTGAAAGTACGATTGGAATGGATAATGAATGTACTCACGTCGTTTGAGCGTGGCAACTGTATAGGTCACTATGAAACATCCTATGTTTGAAGTAGTTATCTGTAATGAAATAATAAGCAGGTCGTCCCACATTTTCATAACTACTTCAAACATAGGATGTTTCATATTGACCTACACAGTTGCCACGTTCAAACGACATATACCCCATCAATCATTGGACTCCACTGAACAAGAGTTTCACAGAATATTATGAAGTTTAAATCATAACACTACGTTGTTTCTAATTTTAATATTATTTTAATTTTATGACCTGTAACATTACATTTTAATTATGGAGATGTTGTACAGCAATAATTTTAACAGTTTATCTACCACCAATGTAATGACTGTACAGTTTGATATTGAGATATTGTATAATTGTACCTGAAGATGCCTGAATGGGCGAAAACGTTTGCAATATGTAATTTATGTGTTTAAAACTCAATGACCATATAATATAAGTCATTATTTTACATTGATTTGTCATTTGACTGAGTAACAAATATTATATTGTATTAATCTAAAAATAATTTTACTACTATATACATCTTATAGAAATGTATTTCCATTTTAAGGAGTAGTAGATTTACATGAGACTGGGATTGAAGCAACTTACAGTCCCGTTCCGCTGTCTCACATGTATTAAACAGAGTATCTCGTAACATCGCTACTTCAAAGGACTTGAAGTGCTGTACTGCAGGTCCAGGTATTGCAGTCACCCGGACACAATTCTACAGGAAGTTGACTCAGAATGCCTGCTCTCATTTCCTCTTTCACACGTCACAGCCAGCCGCTTGTCATCTGTTTAATTTAGACCCACATAGTTTCTGGAAGACAGCGTTTTAACTAGCTCTTATCTTCTGGGAGCGCTGTGTAGTTTCACTTAATTAAAAATTCCTCCTCTCGTCTGTTCTTTCATAAACATTTTAGGACCCTTTTTAATTTGATGGAGAGCGTGATGTGTAGTATTGGTAATACGTCATAAGTATTTGAATTTCAATGGTGAAGTCTTGTAAATGAATTCATCTGCGTTGGTAGTTTGTTCTTTCAATTTATGTATTCTAGAGAAATATAATTTTAGAAGTATTTTCAGTTACTGCAGATTGACATGTGGTTTAATTAAACACAAGACATTTCTTCGCTAAAACTTTCGAGACACGTCAATCGCTGTGCTTTACATTTTTTAGAAAATTGGAAACGTCAGGCTGAAATTTTCTCAAAAAAATGTTGTCACCGCAAAGGACGCTGGATATGTTCTAGTCACGAAACTCCACATTACTTTTTAAGAACAGGAGTTACTATTAATATTGTGGCACTGTTTCTATCATAGGTAGATACTACGTTTGAAATGTAAACTTCAATAGATACTAGAAGTATCCTGCTTCAAGCCCTTAAGCCAGGCATGTCAATGGATGCCCACTGGACCAAGCGCGCGCTTTAGAGCCCAGGAGAGCCTGAGCGCTTTGCAGCGGAAAGGAAAGAGACGGACGAAAGAGGTGGTATGTGCCGCTTGGTCGAGCTATATTCAGGGATGGCCACCACTGATTCAATAGATAAAGGGAAGAGAACTTATTAAAACTGTATCCATGGTAATTTTTAGATTTGCCTGAGAAGTATAAGTGCATTATAAGAATGTAAGTTTTAATGTTATTGCTCATTTTTGACAAGTTTGACTTTTTTATTCAAAAGAACTATTTTCTCAACTTTTCTTTTAGAAAAGTGAAATTTTCAGGTATAGGCCCATTTATTTAATAGCCTTACAGAATGTTTTCGTAAATCTAATATACTGTGTATACGTGTTACTGAAGATAGTGTATTGAACATTTTGAAAATATTCGCATGGAAATTGTTTGTAAGGAAATGAATTAACAAAGCAACTACTGTTACATCATAAGCAAAAGATACGTGCCCATGTGTTGTAAAAATGTCAGCTCTATAGCTTCAGCGGATTTCGAGAAAATACTTTAATATTCTGATGATAGGAAGTTGCTCACAAGTATCATCTTAAAAGCATAATGCGATAAGAGTTTTGTTATATAATATTAGTTACACTTAAAACAGATACAGTACCTAGGTAACTTTGCTTAGTACTGTAATATTGTTTTGATTAGTTTATTGATTACTTTTGTAAGGCAAAAAATATATATTCCAACTTATCATGTAATACTCAATGTCTTTCTTTGGAATATCACTTTCTTTATGAATGATGTGTTTCATCCACTTAATACAGTATAATATTATACTACTATGGAATTTAAGTGAATATTCCTTCTTAACTCTCTATTATGTTATTAAGATTTAAAACACAAGTGCAATATTAAGAAATCAGTGTTAGTACTTTTGTTTTACAGACAATATAGATAATATCAAACAGAAAGAAGCCATATAAAAATAACGACATAAAATTTCACGTTCCATTTGAAGTTTGTGCACCACTGTTTTCTTAATCCAACAGGTTGCTTATTCATATACACACTCTTCCTCTTTCCATACTTAGCTGCCTGCGCACGACGTCAAGGTCAGAAAAATGCGCTTGCTTTGACATCTCTGCCTTAAGCGATGCCTGTTGTGTCTCACTATACTGTCCGTACCTCCGGTCTGTATTCTTAATGGTACCGCTACACATTGGATGCATTTTCACTAAACTAAGTGTGCCTGAAGGACGAGAAGTAGTTTCCCTGTAATTTTTCATGGTCGACCAACGTTTCTTCAGGTGCCGTAAGTCTAAAACTACACGAAATATTCCAATGAACTAAACGGCGATCGATAGATATAGTGTATGTTTTGTTTTATTTTGAAATGCAATTAGTTCTCAAAACTGACGAAAGTTGGATTTTGGAAAATAGGAAAATTATGTAGGAAAACTGACATTTCACTGAAAACTACTATTTTTCTGAAAAACGTTGGGTTCCAAGCTTCAAATTGAGGGGTCTTTTATTAAAATCCGTTCAGCCGTTGTCCCGTAATTTCCGTTACCAGTTCAAATTATATATTATATATGAATTATATGAATTTTTGTCATATTAATACCAACAAAAATTACCTATACTCATTATTACTTTACGTAACTTCGCAAATACTATGTCCCTGGCATCCTTATGCAACTAAATGCACCGAACGTATTGTATTATTATTGTTGAATAGAACTGAAGACAATAAAGCTAGAAAAACTTACTGAGGATTTCATGTAAATGATTAAATTTAGGAAAGTACCGTACACAAAATAAGCTGTGTTTTCATCGTACAGTCAACTGATAATAACAAAAATACAGGTTGCCAAGCGACGATAGAAAACAAAATATGCGAAAACAAATGAATGAGGTGTATAGACAATTGAATGCTCTTTCATACTTAAGTATGAAAATATAGGGGTGTCATTTGAAATTTCAAAGTAGGGTGGCTGGGGGTGGGGGTGAAATCTAAAATACAATTAAGCCTGGTTTCAGACTTCCCCCTCAATATCTAAATTGACGTGTTTCTCTTTCTTTAAATTGAATTCAGTTTAAATAATTAGTTATTTAGACTGGGAAGTTTTGAAATGAAAGCCCTTCATAATATAGTTTATGTAGATTATAAAAAGAAGAGAAGACATATTTGCCGTACACCAAGTGGAAGTACCAAATATTAAGTTCTTCAGAAAAGAACAATCTTTAATATACGGATCTTTTAATTAATTGAATAACTAGCGGACTTACTCGTGTTAATTATGTAAGTTTGTGCAGCTTACAGCTGTTTCGGTGCCTCTTCACACCATCCTCAGAGCCTACTAGATCTCGGCGTCATCTCGAACTTCTCTGCCTGTTGTGTGGGTGCAATTGATTGTTGAAAGGTGTTGAAAAGTGGAGTCAAATAGTGTGCAGAAATACAACATAACATACAGAACAGAAAAAACACTACAAAGACATCTCAACACACAAAAAACACAAACAAATAAATAGGACCACACAGGTGTATACAAACTCACATGTAATAGTTGCGACAAGTTCTACATAGGACAGACAGGCAGATCATTCCAAACTCGACACAATGAAACACATTAAAGCTATAATCAGAGGACACAATACATCTACATATGCCGAACACATAACTAATGCTAACCACACATACAATAACATAAATACAGACATGGAAATCCTACACATACAACCCAAAAACCAAAAACTCAACACACTACAACAATATGAAATATACAGACACACTAAAACACACCCTAATGAAATTCTCAACACACAGATCAATTTCAGAATACACACACTATTTGACTCCACTTTTCAACACCTTTCAACAATCAAACACACCCACATAACAGGTAGAGAAGTTCGAGATGACGCCGAGATCTAGTAGGCTCTGAGGATGGTGCGTGAAGCAACGAAACAGCTGTAAGCCGGACAAACTTACATAATTAACACGAGTAAGTCCACTAGTTAATCAATTAATTATATTCAAGTGTTAAAAATAGTGTACGCAAGATTCAAAATGGATCTTTTTAAATATTGTAACCTGTTAATGACTGACCCCCCCCTTAAAGTCATTAAATAGCTGTACAACTTACGCCTTAATTCTCGTGAGTTTTAGAGGAGAAATGGAGCACTTTCTAGAGAACATTTATTGATGTGTAGCAATGTTATTGCGCTTCTAATGACGTTGGGTGTGTGATTAATTCCACGCATGGAATTGTATTAATTACATCAAGTATTGCTTAACTCAGAGAAACATGTCGTCTACATTCGTAATACACTTACGACGAAGTCACGTGACGCATTAGCAGCTGTGAGCTCACAGAGGTGTTTATTCTGCCTCAAGAATAATCTCGCTACTTTGTTTCCATTAAGTGTTCGGAACTTTGATTAATGTCTTTATATAAGTTTACGAACTTGAGGAGACGTTTCACTACAAACTCCGTGCAGTCTGACACCACCTTAAACGCTCTCGTTCCATTTGTATTAAAGTTCCAAAGAACTAAAGGGAACTGAACGAGGATGAGTGTGGGAGGAGAGGTGCATAATCAATATCTGTCAAACATTCTAGCGTGCCTCCCACATTCATATTTCACCGTATAAATTGTGTGTGTGGAAGTAAGTTAAAGTCTGAATTATTCATCCCCTTCATCTCTACACAGCTCTATGCAGAACGCATCAAGTAGAGGAGGACTCCGTTACGCTGGAAGGCCGTATTAGGGATATGAAGGCTGCACTTCTTGCCACCCCGAGTTGTGACGAACGCCGGGGTTGCTTTAAAGACCAGCCAACCCCAAGCCCATTAAAAATGGATGAACTACCCTTTGAGCACAAAACAGCTTTAAGATATGTATATATTTTTCTCTCTGGGGAAAAAGGCTGTAAACCGTGTATGAAAGTGGTGGGGCTTACTGTTACAGATTTAGACTTTCCACGCAGATGACCATACTTTGAATCCCTGCGCTACCAATACCCCTTTGTTACAGAACTCATACTTCTGGTCTATTGCAACCGATTTTTTACGGTATAATTAAATATAATGTTTGTTTATTGAGATTTATATTTCACTAGATATGTATAGTGCGGACCATAACTGTAGGGTGGACGAACATCTTTGGAGAATTGTAGAACTGTTCACAACAGGCTACAGTAGAGTAGCGGACAACCGCATATTTATCAACAGTAATCTCACTAGAGGTTTTGATTTGTCTAGAGAAAATCAAAACTCGAGTGTACACGATTAAAAGAAAGTATATAAAGATTAGAAGTAACGAAGTACTTCAATACAATAAAATATTAATTGGCTTACGAAAATACAACTGTCTTCAAATGTATTATTGTACCATCTCAACATTACGCTAGATGGCAGTAGTGTGTTATGATTAGCTGTTTTCTTGTTATCAGTTGTGCCAACTATGGAATCTTCATTGAACTCTGTGGACGGTTACTAGTCAAGAAGGTTTTGTTGATTCAGTTTCATTTTTATTAAAACAGTTGCATTCCACTTCATCCGGATCCCAGTAATCAACCTCATTTAACAGATGATTTTCAATAAATCTTAGTATTAAACAATCTCTGATACGTGACTATCCATAATATCATATAGCAGAAGCTATAACAAACATAACCTAAATAATATAAACAAGTGTTAGAAAAGTTTTAATCAGGAATAATGAAATAAGAAAAGTTTTAATTAACGATGATGAAATAAAATATGAACATGAATAATTTTAAAAGGAAGAATTAATAAAAGTACAATTTTCAAATTTGAATGTTTTAGTGGTTGGTGGTTCAATTGATGTTATATTGGACGTGTGCGTAAAAGAAGTGAACTCGTTGATGTACATGGTGTATCACTCAACTTATTCAGGATTTCCGAATGGTGCTCTTCATTTGTAAATAGGGTTTCAGGAAAGATGCATAGCTATGACCAGTGATCTTTATTAATTCTTGTTCTTGAATGCCAATGCGAGTCATATTTGAAACTGCTGTGCATCGACTGGAGTGGTTTGTAATTTTCTGTTTTTTTGACGTCCAGACCAGTGCAGTTTGAAATGTTGGCAAACAAAGAAACAAATGCTAGGATAGTGATAAAAAATAAACAAATGCTAGGGACGCGATAAAATTAAACAAATGCTAGGGACGCGATAAAATTGTGCGATAAGCAGCCATGATTGGTTGAAAGACGTCCTTTCGTACCGTTTTATTGGTCAAAAGTAGTGTGACGTAGTAAAAGTGTAATAGTCTCCATTGAGTACAGAAACGCTTTAACCAGTAGCTCAGTGAGTGCTAGTGTCTTCTCACGAAAGTTCACCTCTACCATTCTGAAGCAAATGAAAGCTGAACAATTATATTGTCAGCTGTTCACAGTATTTGTCCTCGAATGCTATAACGGTAGTGGGTGATATGGAGGAAGGGTCGACGTGCTGCCCTCTGCAGAAATGAACGGCTGGTCGAGAGGAAGGGGAAATTTTACTACATGCACTGGAAGTAATAGATATAATGTATATAAATCCCACAAGGGTAGCTGCCCTTCAGTAAGGGTTGCCAAAAGAGACAGCATACTAAACAAGTAAAATAAACATTTGTGTTGTGATAATTATTCTCAAATGAAAGCTACCCTTGGGGAAGTACGTTTATTCAATAATTATTAATAATCAGATAGAATATAAGGAAATTTAGGTGTGCAAGTGATTACGTAAAATCTGAACAGAATATTTCATTACTTACGTCTACAGCAATAATTTTCTAAATTTTTAACATTGATAACATTGATTTGTTTCATAGTTCGCGTTTTCACATCTGAATGGCGATTGAAATCTTGGGTTAAAAAGAAACCCATGCTTGTTCCTTTTCCCTTATGGAAATTCCATCAAACTACGTTTGTTTTCAATTACATTTTTATAGGCTCTAATTAGTTGTTGCATCTACTAAAATAATTATAGTGTATTTTCTCATATAAGGTGAAATTATTACTCCTTACACATTCGTTTTTCTCGATTTTGTTATAATTATATTAGTTTACAGTACTTCCATAATCTATAAATACAGTTCTCTGCTAAAACAAATGAATACACCACAACCTATAGGCGCATTCAGAAAACTTTCATACAATCACTGCCTCGTTGATTTGTTACATTGTTCTTAACATCCTGTTACCTAACAAAAGTACTTCAAATGGTTGGTGAAACGCTATTATACTAACAAGATGTTTAATTTTTAACAATACCTATATTAGTTAACATGCTGTTAGAGTTATGTTAACGAAACTTGGTTAAACTGGGCCTTATGGCCAGTTTGTCCAAGTAATGTTTAATTTTCCTTAACGAATGTTAAATTAAAAGTCTGTTTATTTTAACGCTTTGTTAATGTATTTTCCATTTGTTCAACATAATTTTGTTTAAGTTAACCAACACTTAACTATAACATCTGTTAGCACTATTTTAACTACTCAACAGCAGTTGGTAATGATTCTACACATGTAAGACAATTTTTGATTGGTTAAAATTAATCTTTAAATTCTATATTATAGAGTGAGTCATGAAACTTGCATAAAATGACAACCAATTATAGTAGGCCACGCTCCATAAACAAACAGTTGACAAATGAAAGTTGTAGGTAACGTGCTGAATAATAATTACAAAGTAAGGTTATATTTCCTCATTGCTATTATGGATACGAAATACGAAATAAATAAAATAACACTGATGTATTTAAACAGTCCAAAGTATTTTTTAAATGTTATATTACCAGTCATATGCTAAACATTCCCTACAGAGAGACACAAAATATTAATTTCGCAACTTCTGTTCGAACAGCTGTGGAGACATCGGCCATATTTAACTAGCTGTTAAACGAGTTAACTGCGCGAAATCTACATTTAAAATTAACAAACAGTTAAGAATCTGTTAAACCAAACTGGTGTTGAAAACATACAATTTTATTAATTAACAAACTCTTTAGAGTTTAACAGTCGTTAAATTTTCTAACAATACTTGGAAAAACCGAGCATTAGTCTCTAATATTTCCACAAAGTAAAAATACAATTCTCCGCTGAAACAAATGACTACACCACAACTATAGGCACATCAGAATACTTTCATACAATCACTGCCACTTTAATCCATGTTACATTGCTCTTTGCATCACGTTATTCAACCAAAGTACTTCAAATTGTTGGTGAAACACTATTACACTAACAGGATGTTTAGTTTTTAACAACAAGTTAGTTAACATGCTGTTAGCGTTATTTTAACGAAACTTGGTGAAACTGGATTAGTGGTATATTTAAATACGCTGTAATAAATGCAATTTTTAACGACCTTCGTAATTCTACAAATGCCCAGCTTAGAAATGTTTGCAAAAATAGATGTATTTAGCCGCTAAAAATGAAATAGTTAAATAGTTCTTACCATTTTCGTAAATTTTACAACTTGTAGAGTTTTCTTATGAATTTGACTAGCGAAATTGAACTAAAAATTGAATAGTGACCATTTTGATACACTCTTTATATGTTATGTAGAGAATTTATTAAATAATTAAGGGATTCCATGTTACTGTTCGTGTATGCGTGTGTATATGTGTGTGTTAATACGTCATGGAGGTCAAGCAACGTTGACCAGTAACTTCAGAGATGTAATCCTGAAATGATGCTCTGAGTAGACAGTTTATATGTTAGTAGTTGGTGTATGCATGGAATTCTAGCCGAGCCTCGTAACTTGTAACTCTTGCTGCTTCCACATACATATTCATTCTTCATTTGGCACGAATTTGTCGACGAGATAGAGAAAGGAAATAAACAGATACAAGCATGCGGTTACCACAACATGCATAACAAAGCTAAGCAGACGTGCAATGCAAATAGTATAATACTTTGGGGCAGCACTCTCCGTGGAATTGACTAATACCGCCGCTACTTATTGCTGGAATTATTGCATTCCACTCACATCACGCAGATCTGCTAGCTGGTTCCTTTTCTAATAACGTCAATGTTTCCATTTTTTAACCATCTTTGCAGTCACCTTCTATTTTACTAACACATGCACACTTTCTAACCCTACTTTTTCTAGTGTTCATAAATGATCTTGCCCCCCCTAATAAAAGATGTAGGTCATCCCATATTATTTGCAGATGACACAAGTATAGTAATTACAGCCAATAACTCCAACACATTCCAATCTTCAACAGAGGAAATTCTCTTCAAAATATGTGACTGGTTCTCAGTCAATAAATTGGTATTAAATTGTAACAAAACTAACATAATTCAATTTAAATCCTGTCCAAAGTCAACCTCGCAAATTTCTAGCGCAATAATTAACAATAGATCCCTATTAGAAACAACAACAACCAAATTTCTTGGCTTAAAAATCGATAATGTGTTAAATTGAAAAAATCATATTAAAGAAATTACCCCCCAAACTAAATTCAGCATGTTTTGCTATTACCGATCTATACAAAAGATAGTAAATATCAATTACTTAAAAAATATATACTTTGCATACTTCCACTCGGTAATGAGTTTGTAATAATATTCTGTGGAAATTCCACAGATAGTAACAGTATATTTCTATTACAAAAAAGAGTAATTAGAATAATAGTAGGTGCCAAATCTAGGGAATCGTGTAGGACTATTTTCAAAAAGCTACAGATAATACCTATGGCTTGTCAGTATATCTTTTCATTAATAATCTTCCTCGTATATGATTGTGAAAACTTTGTAACTAATTCAACAGTTCATAGCATAAATACACGTCAAAAAATGACTTTCATACTCCATCGGCAAGTCTATCGTGCTATCAAAAAGGAGTGCGTTATATGGCAGTAAAAATGTTTAATAGCCTCCGTATCGATATAAAAAATGAAACTCAAAACATAAGATTATTTAGGACCAAATTAAAGAAGTACCTAATTTCTCACGCCTTCTATTCTGTAGGTGAATTCATGATATTCAATAACGCTTCATGAAATTGGTACTAAAACTTTGTGTTGTACTAGTAGACTATATTGTAAATCTCGTCTGTATATATTTCATCTAGACTGTGACTATAAATTAAGATTTTATAATAGTATTAAGTTTTTTGACTTGTTCCATATTCTAGCTGTGAAGTAATGTATGAATACCATGGAATGTTAATAAATACAATACAATACAATACAATACCTCTTCTTTCAGGTTAGGATAATGAACTGAATGTTATCCGGGCTGCGTTCACTACGGACCCCTGTACTAGGGAGTTCTGCACTCCACTTCTCGTTATCACGACATCTTTAATCTTAGATCCAATCAGAATCGAGATTCTTACGCTATTGTGATAAGAGGAGCGGCTGTTCAAAAGCAGGAACGACGGCTTCTTAAGCACAGCGCAGACTGGCGCGATAGGATGCGATGCGAGATTATCCCGAAACGGAGCAACAATCCAGGCCCTAATGGAGCGATAAGATACGCGAAACGATACAAGGAAGAGTTCCGTTGTAATCCTCAAGTGAAAATGATGATGTAACATTAAACTCTAACCTACTAAAATTATTATAACAAGGAAACAGTAAACATAATTTTAAATGTAGAATAAAAATCAATAATAATTCATTCATTTAGTGTTCTGCCTAAAGACAGTTCTTTCACTGCAAACTCAGCATTCTCCAGTCATTCCGATTTTCTACCTTCCTCTTTGTTTCCTCATATGATCCATATATCTTAATGTCATCTATCATCTCATATCTTCTTCTGCCCCGAACTCTTCACCCGTTCACATTCCTTCCAGTGCATCTTCCAGTAGGAAGTTTGTTCACAGCCAGTGACCCAACCAATTCCTTTTTCTCTTCCTCATCAGGTTCAGCATCGTTCTTTCTTCACCCACTCTTTCCAACACAGCTTCATTTCTTATTCTGTCTGTCCACTTCACAAGTTCCATTCTTCTCCATATCCACATTTCAAATGCTTCTATTCGCTTCGTCGTAATGTCCATGTTTCTGCCCCATAAAATGCCACACTCCTTACAAAGCATTTCACTAGTCTCTTCCTTAGTTATTTTTCAGAGGTCCGCAGAAGATGCTCCTTTTTCTATTAAAAGCTTTCTTTGCCATTGCTATCCTCCTTTTGACTTCCTGGCAGCAGCTCATGTTACTGCTTATAGTACACCCCAAGTACTTGAAGCTGTCCACTTGCTCTACTGCCTCATTTAGTATTCGCAAGTTTACCTTCTTTATTTTTCTTCCTATAACCATGGTCTTCGTCTTGTCTGCATTTATCTTCATCCCATACTGCTCACAGCTGTCATTTAGCTCCAGTAGCATATCCCTTAGTATCATCTCCTCTTCTGCTAACAACGCCATATCATCAGTATATTTTTTACACTTTATTCTTCTTCCTCCTACTATCACTCCTCCCATGTTTTGCAAACAATTCTTCACTAAATCCTCCAAGTAGATGTTGAACAGGGTAGGTGATAAATTACATCCTTGACGTACTGTCCCCCAATTTCACTTCCTTCAGACATTTCTTCTCCTATCGTGACTTTCACTTGTTTCATATAAAGATTATTGAACAGCCTTCTCCCTTTCCAGTCCGCTGTGTTACGACTGGTGCTGTACAACCTCTCAGCGTCTCGGACTGCAAGAGTTTTAAGGCTCATTGAGGCGTTTGTATCTGAACTGGAGTTTCAGTTTCACGCTGTTTAAAAACCTCGCTATCCGGAATGTGTGAGCGAATTGTGGTCTTATATCATCGGAGATGATTTGCAGTAGCTTCACTCACATCCATTTCCAGTGCGAGGACGAGACTGAAGACGACTCAGAGTGGCTCGAAGAATGACGAGTACAGTGACGAGTCAAGTGGCGAACAGTGGATGCCATGAGTACACAAACGAAGGCATTTGTTGTAGTTTTTAGGAGTTATTTATAGAGGATTCCACGTTAAGAAAAAAAACATTGAACATATGGGGCTATTCCATCAAATAACCAGTTGCCATAGAAACTCTTACCTACCACATCTATATATATAATTTGAACTGGTAATGGAAATTACGGGAAAACGGCTGAACGGATTTTAATAAATGATCCCTCATTTTGAAGCTTGGAACCCAAAGTTTTTTAGAAAAATAGTAACTTTCAGTGAAGCGTTAGTTTTTCTACATAATTTTCATATTTTCCAAAATCCATCTTTCGTCAGTTTTGAGAACTATTTGCATCATTTCAGAATAAAACAAAACACACACTAGCCTACAATAAACAATAGGCTATTACACGAAGGCCATGACCTGCAGGATTGCTGACATATTTACAGCTCAAATTCAATCATTGGTTACTAAAAACTTCAAGGCTTACTAAATATAATTTACAGGTCTGATTCTGCGATGTGTAATTTTATGAGTACAGCTGTGTATTGGGTATTAAAATCTATAAAACTTGAGGTGGTTTGATGACATTATTACCATTAGAAATGAAATATTATTATAATTAATGCCATGATGCGACTATTTTTCATTAATTATACGTATTAATGCTGTATTGATGATATGAAAGTGAAACTTGTGGAGTTATATAAGTAGATGTAGAGAATATATGAAATTAGATCTTCATTTCTATAATTTACTGAGTGGCGGATATATATAAACTATAAACCTTACGTAAGATAATAATATTATTAAACATGAAATATTTTTATAGTTATTAATCAAGTGGAGTTGGGCCTTTTTCATATACTTAATGGTGGTGTAGTGTAGATACTTATATGCGTCATTCTATCCAGTATTGGCTCGAGAGAGCGCAAAAATTACAGCTCCTAAGGAAAGAGCAAAAGATATTAGTTACTGGTAAAAAAAAAAAGAGGCCTACAAGATCTCATAGCAGGATGAAATGATTTAACCTCTACATTTCAAGCTCTACATGCAGCAGCTATACCAAGATGCTATGCCTATTGTTCGAAAGCATAGCAAACCTGACTTTTTTTTAAACTTTCGCGTACAATTCACAATGACCTGAATTAGCTATTATTTAGTCCCACATGAAAACCCATTGATCGTTCTGACATTGTTACTTGCTTTTTCGCGTTGAAACTCAAAACCTGAAGGTGGATAGGTTCAAGAAAAACTATTTGGTATAAAAAAAATCCAGAGGGAGTATGTTTCATTATCATGGTAGAAAATAACTTTCAAAATATCTGGTATTCTTTATCTATAATAATAATAATAATAATAATAATAATAATAATAATAATAATAATAATAATAAATCTGTAGCCGAAATTTTTCTGGTAATTTTCGATTTTCCAAAAATAATTGGTCCTAACATATATATATAACCACCCTGAAACCGAAAATCGCTTTTTTGAAATTTTTGTTTGTATGTCTGTCTGTCTGTCTGTCTGTATGTTTGTTACCTTTTCACGCGATAATGCCTGAACGGATTTCGATGAAAATTGGAATATAAATTAAGTTCGTTGTAACATAGATTTTATGATATATGGCATTCAAAATACATTATTTAAAAGGGGTGTTATAAGGGGGCCTGAATTAAATAAATCGAAATATCTCGCTTATTATTGATTTTTGTGAAAAATGTTACATAACAGAAGTTTCTTTAAAAATTATTTGCGATAAGTTTTATTCCTTGAAAAAGTTAGATAGGACTGATATTTAATGAGATAAATTAGTTTTAAAATTAAAATAACTACCATCTAAGGCCGTGTAACGACTTAAAAAACAAATGACTAGGTCTATAAGGGACCTTGGACAGCAAGAATCGAAAGCTATGAAAGATAGCCTACAGAGAATGTTTTTGTGTTTGTATGAAGTAATATCGGAAGATAAAATAACCGATTTTTATAATTAATTATTATTTCACCATTGGAAAGTGTAGTTTCTCTGTATGGACATAATGCTATAATGTTATTACAGTAAATTCTGATATAATATAATATAATATGTAATATTATATAATATAATTTAAGTTATTTGAAGGGTTCACAACCATAGTGGGCCAAGCGCCATTTACTGAATACATAGGAAACAAGGGTTAAAATTAAGTTATTACCATAATTCAATGGAAACCTATAACAAGTAAAATAAAATATACACATTAAATCTAAATGATGTCAATGTTCATTAAACTATGGTTGCATGTAATAACAATTAAGAAACAGGTTAAAGGAATTGTTATTGCACCAAATGAGTGTCTCTGGACCAAAATGATCGCATTTTAATTATTTGGATGCAATTTAAATTAAGTAACATATTAAACGATTTATCCTTCTATCAAACACGAATGTTCCCTGGATCAAACGTCCTATTTTAATTATGTAATTACTTTATATTTATTTTTAACGGGTGCAGCGGAGCGCACGGGTACGGCTAGTTGAAAATAAATCTGAAAAATGTTTATTTGAACGTCTAATGAACTTAGTTTGCAGCATTTGCTGCACAAGCCACTAGTATGCTATAATTATAATGTATTAGGCAATGCCCGTAAAACCAATGCTTTTTTCTTAACGTGAAATGCTCTATAGTGTTAATTAAGAGTGAATTGTTTTAAACTGAAGAGCGGTTCCTAGCTATTTCTACTTCTTCCTCTATTTTTGGATAACAAATCCAGCCTATTCACTCCGAACCTCAGCAGTGCAGATGTAGAATTCGTCCCCGTCACATACTGTTGTGCTGTCATGCATTCAGAGCACATTCCCATAGCTAATTGCCGATAGTTTGTTGGGGTTGATTTCGACTTGATATTGCTAACCCTGTTACTAGTAGTAATAACTTCTGTGTAGCATTTAATAGCCGGTATTGATTTAAGTCGCATTCTCACAGAAGGGCGCAGCGCTGGAAAGTAATGTTGCGCTGATCAGATAATTGCTTACATGTAGATTCAGTTATCAGACTACCATAAATTTGATTTGGATACTGTTTGTCGATGTAGTACTAGGTCCTTGCTTGAAGTACTGAAGTATAGGCTATATCATCTTCAGTGTTATAGTACAGGGACATCATTTTATTTTTACTAACATTTTTAATATTAACCTGACTATATCTTTGGATTAAAGGTCTAGAACCGGAAACACCTCTTGTTCCCCCTTCCAAGATGATACTGGCGTAAAATACAAATCACTTTACTAGGTATAGGAGGGGAGAAAAGTAGTTCATTCATTTACCTAAACTAGGAAATATCGCAATTTTGAGTTTGATCATTTTCATTACGTTTTTGTTTAATCAAAATATAGTACTCTATTAACACTTAGTGTTTTTACTCACGAATTGAGCTTTCCATTCGGACGTATTAATTATGCAGTGTATATTGTAGTGTTACAGCACATTAGTGTACAATATAGAGAATGAAGTTAAATTGAAAAACAATCATAATATGGATATTTAAACACATTTTTTAAAATGGTAGCCGTTCATTTCGATACAGGCTTCAGCTCTTTTGTACCTAATTCCAATTCCAATTCCAATTACCAGTTTCGTCCTTCGTACTAGTAACTCATGTTGAAATAATTCTGTACCTATTCTATAAAAGAGTACCTTACGTACTGTAAATTCAATCTTCACTTCTGCCCGATCCGAAAAGATAAAATTACTGCTATGTACTGTCCGTTGAAGTGGTTTTGTCGCAGGATCTTAGAAGGGTGGGGAATCACGTGACAGTTAATTACTTAACGAGGCCCTTTTATTTAAGTTATTTTATACAGTTGTATAATATTACGTAGACGTCCAATTCCTAACAGAAATTAATGTTTTCAAAAAAGAGCTAAGACAGCCCAGCTACTAGACTTTACAGAGGGGCGAACAGAAGCAGTTGGGGGAAACCGGGATGCGACGTAGGCAAACGGACGACAGTACCTGTGCGAAAATATGATTCAATATTGAAAGCTCTTACGTCACTGGAAAACGCCAACATATTTCTGGAACGTACTATACTCACTAACTCACTGCTGTTTACTATATGCGGTCTTGGATCTGTGTGTAGAGGACGGTTGAACTTCATTAGTAGAAGGGGTGGGAGTGAAGTGCATTCAAAAACTCAGATACAATAAAAATTGAAGTAAAAATAAAATGATGTTCCTGTACTTGACTTCATATTATGTTAGGTAGGGTAGAGTAGTATAAATCGCACCGCTTCCTAAATCGCACCACTGCTAGTTTAAAACAAGTTACTGTAGTAGTGTGGCATCTAGTGGTATTGTTACAATCTATCATATGAACTTCCACCATGTTACTTGATTTCTACCACTTCTTTGTGTCAGCAGCGTGGTGATAGTGTATCTAATATAATCGCTCAGGTGGATGTATATTTAGCTAACATTTTGTAACTAAATAACGGATTTGTATGCAAAGGAATCCATAATCTTAAATGTTATTCGTTTAAAGAGATGTTAAAGAACATTTAATTTAGTAGGATTTTCAAACATGTGGTGATTGTAGGCTAGAATGAAGGAAATAATAAATTATAGCGTAGTTTCTCAATTCGCACCACTTTGTAGGTGCTTAATTCGCACCGGTGCGATATGAGCAACTGTAGCAATTCTAGCCGTACAAAAGAAGGCCCCAAAAATGTTAACTGAACTAGGAATGCATCAGGTGGGTACAATATCAAGTGGTGAAAAGGGCGTTAATACAACAAGTATGTGTTGTACAAGCGCTCCAGGTATTTTGTGCCAACTGTGATAATTTTTAACGTCAAACAGTGCATCCTTCATTATCAGCTGGTGCTCCTCCAGGATCGTTATTTGTTTGCTCTGAGTCAGGTTACATCAACAGTGAACTATTTGTCGAATAGCTCAAACATTTTATTTGCCACTCAAACCTGCTATAGAAAAAAATGCTGCTTCTGTATGTCCACCTATACGACCCATTCCAAAAATTTAGAAGCTAGATTATCTCGGGAAAATAGTATGCTCCTGTTTCAGCTTCCTCGTCATAATACTCAGAGGCCCAGCCTTTAAATGTTTCTATCTTCAAACCATTTCAGACAGCTAAATCATGAAGCAGTTCTTAGATGGCTTCGAGATAATCGTGGAGTACAGTCTGAACTGTCTGGTGAAGCACAAGGCAAATGTATAACAATAAAAAACACATTCGGAAAGTTTAAATGTTACGTAATTTATGCTCTATTTTTTTCAATTTCATTTGAAGATGCGTTACTCTCTTTCATTAATTTCAATAAACTTGTAATTTGCATTTATTACATTATTCATTCAAATACTGTTCAATATTAAAAGCTTTCCTTCATCCTGTTCCCTGCAGTTAAAGAGGTGCGATTTAAGAAACCGCAGGTGCTGTTTAGGAAACTAGTTGCCTAAATGGCACCACTGACAAGTGTTTAGAAAATGTCATTTTAATTTAAAAATATTAAATGAAATTCAAGGATTCTTTTTTACATGAAAGGTAAATGTTCTGGGAATGTATCTCTGTAAAGCAGCGGTGGCGAAAATGTGATCGTGCGCCGAGCCACTGTGTAACCTGCAACGTGCATAGGACCTATGGAGGGAGGCGGACACCCGAAGGGGAAGTGAAGCAACTGTCTGACTTATTAACGGATTTTCATTTTCCTTACGTCAAGCACTTAAATATAATTTTATACAGTATAAGGCTACAAGCTAATGTTTAGTACCTGTAACGAAGAAAGAAATGAACAATAAATGAACAATATCACATACTAAAATTAACTGTCTTCAGAATGTCTCTGCGACAGTTTCAAAATCAGGAATTATGTCACTTACTGCCAGTCGTAGTTGATCACGAAGGTATTTGTCTGTCAGTCGTGATCTAAATTTGGTTTTTACTATTTTCATTGTTGAAAATAATTTTTCACAAACGTAAGTTGTAGCGAACATGGCTTCAACAGAGCAAGCGAAAGAACGAAGCTTCGGATATTAATTTTTTGGCAAAGATTTGAAAGTTCAACATTTGTCAAGTCCTCACATCTAGCTTTCATTTGACATCACATTGTAAATCAGTGAGTTCAAATTGAAGAGCTAACCGCATTATTCGTACATCTGCTGAAAAAGGATTGACGTACAGAGATGATGATGATGATGATGATCATTATTATTATTATAACAACAATAACAACACTTAACCCTTTAATGTTTCATCAGTAAGATGTAGTATAATGCCGTTTTATGTTATACAACCGTTTTCCTCGTAATACTTGTGAACAAATCATACATTTACTATAATATTCTCATCATATTGACAACAAAAAAATGCGTCCTCCCATCCTACTTGGAACTTTCGTACATGGTTTCGAGAGAGACATATGCCACTCGCAGACAAATACAAATGGAACGGAGTTTGACTCCAGTGAGTGAGAGGGTGGGGGTTGGGGGAGGTTAGAAGCAAGCGAAATGCACAGCTATCACTGCGAGCCACAATGTGTCGCGAGTCACGTTCTCGCCACAGCTGCTTTAAAGGAATGCAGAAAATAAAAACTGTATTGTTCAAAAAAAATATTGTAAATGCTAAGGTGGTGCGATATAGGCAACCTTACCCTATATAAAACCTGAGCGCCGGTACTGTCACATTCAGTCATCACTATTATGATTATCTTCAAGCTCTTAAACTCACCTTCCTGTAATAAAATTTCAATGAAATGAGTGTGATTATATTCGTGTAGTAAAGAGGTAATTGTTACATTAGAAATGAAGGAAATGTAATTTCAAATCCTGAAGATTTATAAGATAAAATGTGCAGCTCTACCACTGGACTATGTGAAACATAGTACTTTAAACCTTCCAGGAAAGTGCACGAATTCTTTCCAAGGAACAGATGAAAAGTTGTAAGATTGTCAGGTATTATTATTATTATTATTATTATTATTATTATTATTATTATTATTATTATTATTACTTCGGAATATAAAATATATACACAGTGGGCCAAAAAAGGCACAAAATTAGAAATACTCTATTTTCGGAAATACATAACATTAATTTATAATGAATACACTGTTGGAAAGAGTAGACTTTAAAGATAAGCAGGACTTTTTATTATGTTTTTTTAGGCTCAATTAAAATCTTATGGAGGTCAATACACAATGATGAGAAAAATGTGGTTTTTGAAGACAATTTATTATTTCAAAATGCAGAAACAGATTTAATAATAATTAATGATATTTCAAATAATCAAAATTAAAAATGATGCTCTATGTGACCGCCATTTGCCCGCACAACCATTTGTAGGAGTTTTCTCCATTGTCCAATAGCACTGGATATCTGTCTTTGATCAAGCCGGTCCCAACATTCAAGAAGGCGTTGTCTTAAATGTTCAATATTACGAATTCTTGTTTTGTAGTAAACTCTTTTTGTAGTTGACTCTATACAAAGTAGTGCATAGGATTAAGATCTCGTTTGAAACTCCAGCAGAAACAATCAGAGAATCTGAGAAATGCGATCTTTCACGCAATAATCTCTCAGGAGGGATATCATGTCCGTATCTTGCTAATCAATCGTTGTACACTTGAAACAGACCATTCTCGTTGAGCGTAGTTCCCTACAATTTGACGGGCAGATAAATTATCATATTGGTGCAAATGTTTAATGAAAATCTTGTCTTCGTTCGTTAAGCGACCCATTATTCACAAAATGAGAACTCAAAACGGAAGAAAACAAATGACGGTAGCACAACAAACGGCTTGGCCTGCTGAACTCGTAAGACCATAATGCTTAGTTCAGCATAAACGATCGATTTTGCACTGCCTTACAAAAAATAAAAAATATTGAATAAATGGTGAAAAAATTAAATATTACAGTACTTCCCCGATCTACAAAGACTGTGAAATTTTCCTGTGAAATAAAATTTCAAGTGAAATCATTAGCTACTGGAATATAACCATTTAAAAGTTGTGCCTTTTTTTTTTGGCCCACTGTGTATATGTTTTCACGTGTTAATTAACTAGTCAACAAGGTAACCTAGTTAATTAACACTTGAAAGCATATATACTTTATATTCCGAACTGATATAGTGTTAAAAGTTGTTTAATCAAGATGTGCATATATGCATATAGAGTGTTAGTTGGGAGGTCGGAGGGAAAAAGACCTTAGGGGAGGCCGAGACATTTCTTTATTTATTTATTTATTTATTTATTTATTTACTTATTTATTTAATGTATTTAATTAATTTATTTATTTATTTATTTATTTTATTTATTTATTTACTTATTTATTTATTTATTTAATGTATTTAATTTATTTATTTATTTATTTATTTACTTATTTATTTATTTATTTATTTATTTATTTATTTATTTATCTATCTATTTAATTAATTTATTTATTTATTTATCTATTTAATTTATTTATTTATTTATTCATTCATTCATTCATTTATTTATTTACTTATTTATTTATTTATTTATTTATTTATTTATTTATTTATTTATTTATTTATTTATTTATTTATTTATCTATCTATTTATTTAATACTTTACACTTGAGCTACATTAGGCATTGCAGCCCGAAAGAGCAGAAGCTCGTGCTCGGGTGCAGTTCAGATCAGTTATACAAAATATATCACCAAATTACGAGAGTTCATTGAGCACAATGACATTGATAAATGGGAAAATACATACAGCATGTAATAATAGGGTCTATATACAAATACAAAATACACAAGTACATAAATATTAGAGTATCAATTTTTAACTCAGTTACCTTAAACAATTAAATAATTAATCTGATTTGTTTCTTAAATCTATGTGTGTTAAGTGTACTTAGCTCAGGGTAAGCTCTAATTAATCCATTGTATATTTTGGATCCAAAATGTCTGCTGTTTTAATCCAGCAGTTGTGTGGCATTTGGGAGTATTTAGAAAGAAACTGAAGTTTTGTCTCGTTTTGTCCCGTAGATGGGAAGATAATATTAAAATGGATTTGAGGGAGGTGGGATATGATGATAGAGAATGGATTAATCTTGCTCAGGATAGGGACCGATGGCGGGCTTATGTGAGGGCGGCAATGAAATTCTAGGTTCCTTAAAAGCCAGTAAGTAAGTAAGTATGTAAGTAATAAAGTAATTATTTACTAACAATAACGAAGCTGTATTTGGAAATATAACAGATTTAAGTTATTGATATTTATTTATAATAAGTGCTGCGAAGTGCATGGATATGGCAGGTCATAAAATCGAATTATGCAGGACACACAAACAACACCAAACTTCATTATTATTAGAATAACATAGAAACGTACATGGAAATATTACACGTTGCACCGAAACAATTGAATCTAGTGGAACAACATGATGTGTAGAAACACAAACAATAACATATTAATACACAATTAACTTTCAACTCCCACACACTCTTCTGTATCACAACAAACAACGCAATGACATCAACACGCTAACAGAATCATAATATATCGTCTTAGGATAATTATATTAATGTTATGAAAGTGTTTTGTATTGGAATCATTATAACTCTACAGTTTTGAATAAGTTTTGTGTATAAATTAGCTTACATGAATAATTTGAGTGATAGATAATTGTAATAGTAATATGCGTTACAAGAGCGGTATGTTGAAGTTTTCATGTTCGAGGAAAAGTTTGAAAAAGCGAAACGTAGTTGAGCTTTTTTAATTTCCGAGAATTGAAAGAAAACATACCGCTCGTGTATCGTACATTATTTTGTGCGAAGATCGTTTATTACATACCTGAAAGAGGAATTTGTAATTAGTTGCAATGAAATCTCCATCTTGGTTTCTGTTCAATGACTGCAAATTTGCAAAACAAAAATATCTATCTTCAACATTGTTGCTTTAAAATGTTTTTTGTGTTTACTATACTCCAGCAGGCCGTGATATACGTCTGTCATTTGTCCCCCAGTCTATGATGAGTCTGGAATCTTGTTGATTTTTTTCACGGCTTCCTTAATGTTACTTGCATCACGAATGCAGTAACTTTAGTGGAGTTGTAGAGTTTACTTAATTTTTTTTAAATATTTAAAAACAATAATTAACAGTGAAATTTAGGTGAAATTGCAGTGGTAAGTTTCCAATTTATAATTATTACTATATTGAACGTCTCTAAAAATAATATGTTAAAAGCCTAAAGCAGTAAAATCAATATGTCACTTAAGCGGTAAGAAAAGGGAAATTGTTATGTGTGTTAGGTTGGGAATACTGAATGTGGAATTTTAGACTTTCCGCGGATTGGTTTTGTGCGGAAACCAAGCAAATACGCACGATCTCGCACAAAATTGTATTACAGTTCTATGAAACATGTTATTACACATTTAAAATTGGTTACCCTTAAAAACGTCTTACTTTAATATTAATTCCTCCAGTCCATTTCCTGAAATTGTTCTATTCACAACACCAGGGGCGTACGCAAGGGGGGAGGTTACCGGGTTTGAATCCCCTACCCGAACTTTTTTTAAAAATTGACATATTTAGATTTGAGTATTTTTTTTATCCATAATCGTTTCCCCTTCTCTAATGTTTCACTGTCAGAGTAACAAAATCTACATCGACATAAGGCATAGTTCTCCTACGTCTCTTTTAATATAATCCCTGTGTTTGGTGCTGCGGAACGTTCGAATTGATGGCAGGACTGTGACTCATTTTCAAGTTGCACACCACTTATACGGGCCACGCTATGCATGATGTGTATCTGTGAAGAGTTATGTCGTGTACTAGGGTGAGTGTATGTGGAAGTGTTCGTGTAAGTGTAGTGTAGGGAATGGATGAGAATGATGATGGTGAGGAAGGAAGAAGGGGAAACCCGGTGCCGGCACGTAGCCTACTCCTGTTGAATAGCACCAAGGGGGCCGCCAGGCTTAACGTCCCCCATCCGACGGACGAATCACTATCAACAATGACAAATGCCTTCTCTTCATATGCACTGCGGAGAGATTTGGGATTCAACCCAGGCATATTGGTGCACTATTTAGTGATTAGAAGTTGTGCACCGCCATCTCTCCTAGTCCCGAGGTAGAAATTTTACATGAACATTTTGACCCCGCCGGGAATCGAATTGTAACAATGTTATCTTTATTATAGAGAGACCTACCGCCTAGTTAACCTTGTAATAAAATGAAGCCGACACAATATGAAGAGTCCACTGCAAGAATGATGGATGTCATTTGGAATACATTTTGCAGGATAAGCAATTGAAAGTTTGAAATGCTTATCGCTCAAAGCTTAACTGTGATTTTCCGATCATTACTGGACAATGACTATCAGTGTTAATGCCATATAACTCTGTATGTATATTCTATATGTCTTAAGCTATGCATTGACAGTCTTGGTTCATTTTCTACAAGAAAGTGACATCCATCATTCTTGCAGTGGACTCTTCATATGGAATTTAACTTGTTGTGAAACATATCGAAAAGATTGTTTTGACAGTTCTGCAGTGTAGATGTTAAATATCATGCATTGTCGATTTTAAACTCATTTTAAGGGCGGTATTCATCCGTTCATTAGTTTGAGTTCTGACTTTATTGTGAAACGTTCGCTTAACGTTTTCTGCATTTGACAGTTCATATTTTTAATGTAAATTTCACATATCGTTGGGAGTTCTTTGATATGTCTAAGCGACTGCAAAGCACAATTTTACAGTTTTTTTTTTTAGCAAAAAAGTGATTCTCGCGAGGTAAGTGAAAATTTCGCATCGGCAAAAGTTTTTTCGCAGCCGCAGTGTGACGATGTCGCAAACGTTCTTCCAGGAACTAGTTTCACATCCGCCTGTGAAAACTAAGCTGATTATAATAATAATAATAATAATAATAATAATAATAATAATAATAATCCTACGCTACAGCCCATGAAGGGCCAAGACCGACCAGCCGGCTGCTGGCCTCACGGCCGCATGCCGAAGCAGAGGTGGACGATCATCCAACCAGAATGGAGGTATCGTGTGGTTAGCAAGATGAGCAGTCCAGCCATTATAGCTTCGTGTAACCGGATTTCGCTAACTATCGTAGCTCCCCAAGTGCATCACGATGCTGGGTGGGTACCGATCCCATACACTGGCCGAAATTTCATGAAAAAATGTCTTCCCCCATGAAGACTCAAATCAGCGCGCATTCTGTAACGGGAGTCCTAGAAGGATGCCTTAGACCACGACGCCACGGCGCGGGACTAACAAAAATTATTTGTTTATTTAAATATTTGTTTATTTGTTTGTTTATTTAAATATTTGTTTATTTGTTTATTTAAATATTTGTTTATTTAAATATTTGTTTATTTATTTATTTGTTTATTTGTTTCTTTGTTTAATTAAATATTTGTTTATTTGTTTATTTAAATATTTGTTTATTTAAGTATTTATTTATTTGTTTATTTACTTACTTGTTTATTTAAATATTTGTTTATTTGTTTATTTAAATATTTGTTTATTTAAATATTTGTTTATTTGTTTATTTAAATATTTGTTTATTTGTTTATTTAAATATTTGTTTATTTGTTTATTTAAATATTTGTTTATTTGTTTATTTAAATATTTGTGTATTTGTTTATTTGTTTATTTAAATATTTGTTTATTTGTTTATTGTTTATTTAAATATTTATTTGTTTATTTGTTTGTTTATTTAAATATTTGTTTATTTGTTTATTTAAATATTTGTTTATTTAAATATTTGCTTATTTGTTTATTTATTTATTTATTTATTTATTTATTTATTTATTTATTTATTTATCTATTTATTCATTTATCTATTTATCTATTTATTCATTTATTCATTCATTTATTAATTTATCTATTTATATAATGTGCTGTACAACAGCCAGTGGCCAATTACAGTACAGCAGAAATGTAACAAAACATAATACAAAAATAATTATTACACATAAATACAATTACTATTAATTACAATAATGACGATGAATGGATAAATAATGGATGCCTTAAAATACATAACTAAGAATACTATGAGACAATGATAATTGAGTATAATGCCTAAAAGAATACATAAATGATAAATCGTTGCCAAGAGCAAACTAAGTCTATACATTGAAGGGATCGAATTCGCAGCCATGCATGTTGGCATTTTTAATGCATCTGGAGACTGGTGAAAGAAATTTCGAGTTTCTAATATAGAAAAGTTTGTGGGCTCTCATATCTTTTGTTGGAAAACGTAAGGTAATATTGTTTAAGAAAGAGTCACAGGATATATCACCTTTGAGGGCTTTACAAAAGAACAGATAATCTAGCCCATGGCGTCTAGCATATAGATTTTGACAATTAAAATATTCATATTTTCTCTCATAATAATAATAATAATAATAATAATAATAATAATAATAATAATAATAATAATAAACAAAATTTTAAATAATCATTTTAATAAATGATCCTCATTTGATAAAATTCTGCCTACGCTATTGCATAACACCAGCTTTACCAACTGTGAGGATCGTTTCTGCATCTTCACGTATTCTTTATCTGCTAGTTTCTCCCTTGTCCAGCAGAACCATAATTTATCTCTAGTTCCCGTCTTCTTGCTGCTATTTCAATTGTCCCCACGTGCCCCCATACATTGCATTATGCAGCTAAGCTTTTTTCCAGGTCGCACAACTGGTATAAAGAACGTGGGCGCTATTGCAGCCGGCCAGGCCGCATTCATCACACGCTATTGTTCTCCTGTAACAAGTCCCACTGGACTCTCATTTGTTTCTTCCGCTTTTCTAGGCACAGGCGGAGAGGTCAGGCTCGCCTGCTGGAATTTAACATTCTGGCTGGGAGCTTATTCTTGTTACACGTAAACAAAATGAAATGATCAGAATTATGCTCGAAGGAAAAGTCTCTTTTCCGGATTTCACTAGCATTTATCTTTTGTATTTAACAATACCTTCAACTACTCAATTTTCCCAGCGTGTGTGACACATACACATATACAGTGTGTTCGGGTGAGTGTGTGGCAAACTTTGAGGTGTGAAATAGAACAACTTTTACTTATAACCCCATATTCTGTGACGCTCCAGTACAAAGTTACATAACCTTGACAACAGTTAGGGGGCCTAGAGCATGACTATAATCCAATTAGTTTTTTTTTCCCCCGTTTGCAGGGTGGGATGCGTGTATTGTATTGTATTGTATTGTATTTATTAACATTCCATGGTATTCATACATTGCTTACAGCTAGAATATGGAACAAGTCAAAAAACTTAATACTATTATAAAGTCTTAATTTATAGTCACAGTCTAGATGAAATATATACAGACGAGATTTACAATATAGTCTTCTAGTACAACACAAAGATTTAGTATCAATTTCATGAAGCGTTATTGAATGTCATGAATTCACCTACAGGATAGAAGGCGTGAGAAATTAGGTACTTCTTTAATTTGGCCGTAATAATTTTATGTTTTGAGTTTCATTTTTTATATCGATAGGGAGGCTATTAAAAATTTTTACTGCCATTTAACGCACTCCTTTTTGATAGCACGATAGACTTGCCGATGGAGTATGAAAGTCATTTTTTTGACGTGTATTTATGCTATGAACTGTTGAATTAGTTACAAAGTTTTCACCATCACATACGAGGAAGATTATTAATGAAAAGATATACTGACAAGCCATGGGCGTTATTTGTAGTTTTTTGAAAACAGTCCTACAAGATTCCCTAGATTTGGCACCTACTATTATTCTAAATACTCTTTTTTGTAATAGAAATATATTGTTACTATCTGTGGAATTTCCCCAGAATATTATTCCAAAACTCATTACCGAGTGGAAGTATGCAAAGTATATTGTTTTTAAGGTATTGATATTTACTATCGTTTGCATAGATCTAATAGCAAAACAAGCTGAATTTAGTTTGGGGGTTATTTCTTTAATATGATTTTTCCAATTTAACACATTATCGATTTTTAAGCCAAGAAATTTGGTTGTTGTCGTTGTTTCTAATAGGGATCTATTGTTAATTATTGCGCTAGAAATTTGCGAGGTTGAATTTGGACAGGATTTAAATTGAATTATGTTAGTTTTGTTACAATTTAATACCAATTTATTGACCGAGAACCAGTCACATATTTTCAAGAGAGAGAGGACAAAATAACTACTGTTTTGTTGAGGTGACCCTTTTCATCTCCCCTGTATTTACAACTCAAATGCGTACACGTTTTCACATAACATATAAAATTTACAAATGATTACAATATGTCAGTACATCTTCACAAAATGAATATAGGTCTACGTGCAGTACACCGCCTGTCGTTTAAAGGTGGTTCTCAACATGGCCCCCACCCAGCTCGTTGCATCATTGACTGTCGAACACGTTCAAGAATCTCTTAGTATTACCCAACAAAAGATGGAGATAAATATGAAGATACGTTCAACAGGTTGCTGTAATTCCAGGTCAGAACTGTCATGGGAAAAACTCGCTGTTTTCAACGGTATGTAACTTCGTACTGAAGCGTCGTCGAATATGGGTTTATAAGAAAACGTTGTTCCATTTCACACCACCTAGTTTATCACATCTCAAAGTTTGTCACACAGTCGCCCGAACATCCTGTATTGTTAGCAGTTGGCTAGCATAATAAGATAAGTTACTTTTTTTTGTCATCGTTTCATTGTGTATTTCACTTCTGTTAGTTGGAAGAGAAGGCCTCATGACCTTAACTCTACCAGAATAAATAAATAAATAAAAATATATATATACATATATATATATGTATGTCATCATCATCCTTCACGATTAGGCCTCTATAGACCTGTTTCGGCCCCATCTAGCAGTCTTCTAAAAGGTCTTCCTGGTCGACGATGTCCTCTAGGTTTATACTGCATCATAATTGTTGGGATTCTTGAATTTTCCATTCCTCTTACATCATCTAGCATATATATATATATATATATATATATATATACAGGGTGTTTCAAAAATACGGGGCATAATTTCAGGTATGTATTTCCCACATGTAGACAATCAAAATAGTTCATTACAACATGTGTCCGGAAATGCTTTATTTCCGAGTTATGGCCTTCACAACATTGAAATTCACCGGAACGTTTTTCTTTCCGCAGGTCGTTACCGTCAAAGGAGACATTAAGAGGGCACTCTGACAGTTCATTCCGAGGCGAAGGTTACATTCAGTACTTGGATCGAAGGTTTCCTGATCGATGGATAGGTAGAGGTGGCCCAATTGCTTGGCCTCTACGCTCACCTGATCTGAACCCTCTCGATTTCTACTTATGGGGCCATTTAAAATCATTGGTTTATTCGTCTCCGGTGCCTGATTTGGAATCCCTTCGGAATCGAATTGTGGCATGTTCTGAGGATATACGCAATACTCCTGGAGTTTGGGATCGTATTCGCAGGTCAATGAGACATCGATGTGAGGTCTGTATTCAAGCAGGAGGTGGACATTTTGAACATCTTCTGTAATGACAACGACCTGCGGAAAGAAAAACGTTCCGGTGAATTTCAATGTTGTGAAGGCCATAACTCGGAAATGAAGCATTTCCGGACACATGTTGTAATGAACTATTTTGATTGTCTACATGTGAGAAATACATACCTGAAATTATGCCCCGTATTTTTAAACACCCTGTATATATATATAAATATATATATGCATATACAAATAAATAAATGATAAATATTATCATCATTGCAAAAATTCTGACAACAACAAAAGTTCAATACCTATATAATAATTATTGCAATTTCCATTACTTGTAAATCATCTGTGAATAGTAATTATAATGGTATGTTATGAAGAGAAAATGTATTTGAAGAAATATTTAATACATTTCGCATAGCTTTAACTAAATTCAGTGATGTATATTATAATGCTTATATCAATTCATATCAAATAAAATTAACTTACGCGTGTACAAAATATTGCATTCAGACTTCCAAAAATATTTTTCACTAGTTTTGTTATATTTAGAGCGTGTCAAGTCATAGATTTTCTGCGGCTATGTCGACACGTATTAACTTCTAAACTTATAATATTTCCTATTAATCCACACCTGTGGAGTAACGGTCAGCGCGTATGGCCGGGAGAACAGGTGGCCCGGGTTCGATTCCCGGTCGGGGCAAGTTACCTGGTTGAGGTTTTTTCCAGGGTTTTCCCTCAACCCAATATGAGCAAATGCTGGGTAACTTTCGGTGCTGGACCCCGGACTCATTTCACCGGCATTATCACCTTCATCTCATTCAGACGCTAAATAATCTAAGATGTTGATTAAGCGTCGTAAAATAACCTACTAAAAATTTCCTATTAACTAACAAGAAAAGATTTCTATTTTCATAACTATTATTTTGAGAGATTACCCCCTATTGTATTTTCAAATGCACTACATTCTTCTGATAAATAAAATTGCATAGCCTACGCTCTGATACCGCCTGCTTTGTTTGTCAGCTGTTTTGCGGTGTATGACGAGGGTTTGTACTGCAGAGACATCTGCAGTCTTAATTGAGATGTTGGCGAAAAAGCTCGTCTGCAAAGCAGGGAACTTGATGAGGTTAAGTGAGGTGAGATATCTGGGACCTTTATCAGCTTTTCTCTTCATGCTGTAATCCTAGGAAATACAGTGAGCCCAGCTTCATTCATCTCCCGATGGAATCTATGATTGGAATTTTACTTTCTCTTGAAACTCGATCGCTCTCGACGGTTCTGAAGCATTTTAACCACTGCCACCACCTATAACGACTTTTTTGAATTTTTATATGCATCGCAGTATATTTATATCACGTGAAATGAGTTGCAACACTTTCTATTTATCTGTAGTAATGTCACGAGAGGTCTGAGATCTGCCGATAAATCCACGAGCGAATTGAGTGGATTTATCTGGGAAATCTCAGACCTCGAGTGACATTTATTAGGACTATTTCGTGAATAAAATAAAAATTTAAATAATATATCCCTAAAATTCGATCACAAAATGTTAATAATTGTATATTAACGAATACTTAACCTATTCAGACATTGTGAAGTTGAAATACTCGTAGATGAATGTCGATTAATGCAATAATCGATGTTATTATTCAGTAATGCCAATTGCGAAAAGCCAAATACAGGTTTAACAATGTTAATTACATGTACTGCACTTTTCTCTATTTATTGTAACATAAATACATTTTCATTATCTGCTGAAATCATAGTTTAATTTAACAGTAACAGTGGGGACAGCTATATACCAATGCTTATGTATTCACAGCGAGACATGTTGCTACACAGTGAAGCCATCTCTGTATAGATAGGCCTAATTAAAACACGAACTTTATTACGCCATAAGGAAGGCAGTTTGATCAAAGACATTATTACTATGCAATGTCTTTGGGTTTGATATGCGATGATGTTACATAAATTTGAACATCTGACATTCTCTTATTTCATTTCGTTCACAAAATATAAATTTTATAGGCTACAATTATAGGTTAAGTTACCTGTGGGAGCAAGACCAATGTCAGCTGTGCCTTGTTTCGACCGTTACAATCAGTGCTACACGAAAGCATTTTTTATAGCTCGACAAACGCATTCTCGCTGTAGTGTGTAACGGAACTAAAGCTGCATCTACACAGTTCAATATTCCATCACGTATGCGTGCAATCTGGGAAGAATATTGAAAGAATCAAGTTTAAAAGGTACGTTCAATTAAGATGCGTGAAGATTTTGTGTCTACATGGTGCGCCGTTTTGAACGTCGTCTTCACTGCGTAAATATATTAATTAATAATAAATATCAATCTTGCATTCATTGCTTTAAAGTTGAAAGAAAAGTTTAACCGTGTAGTTGCATCTTAATGTATTCATGATCATCAATTTACGGGGAAACAGTTGGCGACAACGACTAAACAAAAGAACGACCGTGCGATAAATTGATAGCGATAAATCTAGCTGCAAAAATTATCGCAAAGTGTGACTGTGATTGGTTGGAATTCAAAATTTCATTACACTTCATTGGTCGAAAATGGAATGACGTCATATAAACGAAATAGTCATTAATAAATAATACTCACTGACGAAATAATGCATTTTATTTCAGTAAGAGAACTACAGTACATTTGCTTTATAACTCCATGGCAAATGAATGCTGTTCAATGCAAACCATATTTTCTTCAAAAAGAGTGTTTGCATACAATAATTGTGTTAGTTTCTGGTAATGGCACTGAATAGGAATCTGTACCGAGTTGAGTACTTGCTTTTACAATAAGATAAAAATTGTTATGTATGTCACAGAACTAAGTACTAGACATGAACCACCTAAATTAAATATAGTAATTCAATATATTATTCCATAACCATTACCTAACACTTTTAGACTACTCCAAAGCCTTCGACACTGTAGATGTTGACTTACTAATTGCAAAATTAAGAGTACTGCATTTTTCTGATAATGCGTTAGCGTGGATGGACTCCTATCTTCGTGAACGCCAACAGTGCGTGTCTATTAATAATCGTTATTCCACTTGGCGTACCACGAAGACTGGCGTACCACAAGGCTCTGTCCTAGGACCTTTACTATTTTCTATTTATATTAATGATATTTCTTCTAATCTAACATCCTGCCGACACCATATTTATGCTGACGACATACAAATCTATCTGCATACTCGACCTAACTACATAAATGACGCCATAACTAAAGTTAATGATGACTTGAATTCTATATCCATATGGTCGAAAACGCACGGACTTAATTTAAATGCAAGTAAATCGCAGGCAATCTTAATAGAACATCAAAGATCGAAGTCTGACAAACAAAATTTGCCACCGATAATTGTAAATAATACTACTATTCCATACAGTACGACTGTGAAGAACCTTGGTATTTATATGGATTGTCACCTGGAATGGAATGAACAAGTGAATCACACTTCCAAAAAAATATTTTCCATTATTCACTCAAAGCGACTGAAGAACTTTCTTCCTGATAAATTAAAATTAATCCTTGTACAAACACTCGTGATGCCACACTTTGACTACTGCGATATTATATTAAGTAACCTAAATGCAAATTTGAGCAACAGGCTACAACGTGTGCATAATGCGTGCGTCCGTTATATTTGTAATATTCGTAAGTATGATCATGTTTCCCCGTCTTTCCAAACTCTGTCTTGGCTAAGGCTAAGCGATCGACGAGCCCTGCATTCTCTTGTTCTCTTATTTCAAATTCTGCGCACCGCTACCCCAATATATTTGGCTTCTCGTTTTCAAAATTTATCCGCATATCATCAGCTAAGTACAAGATCTCATTATAACAATTTACTCATTATACCCTACCACAAGACATCTTTATATTCTTCAACCTATACAGTTTCAGTTGCTAGAAATTGGAACTCGCTTCCGAGTGATATAAGGGGTTGTTGGACAATAGCTTCATTTAGGTCAAAATTACATAAATTCTTACTTAACAGATGAATTGCTGATTAATATTTGTTACTTATAATGAAACTAACATCTGTCCATTCTTATTATTATTATCTTTAATTTCTCTAAATAGATTTACAAAACCTCTAATGGCAATTACATTAATATTCTCATTATAGAAATAGAAATATATATATATATATATATATATATATATATATATATATATATATATATTCTCCCTGTAACATAGTCCTAGTAAGCTTATATTAAATTAATTTTCATCATTTTACTAGCTATCTGAAATATTAAATTAATTATAATTCATTGAATTAAATTAGCTCATAAATTAAGTTACTACTTTACCTTATAGATTTATCTAAATTTAAATAAATGTGTAGTGAAGAATATTGCTGGAGAACCTTTTAAGTGTAGAGTAAATATTTGTAATTTAAATTTATGTATTGTATTGATTAAGGCTGGTTGAGTGGAAGAGAAGGCCTTATGGCCTTAACTCTGCCAGCGAAAATAAAACATTATTATTATTATTATTATTATTATTATTATTATTATTATTAATATTATTATTATTAAATATCTTACAGTTTCTAAGCATCAAATTTGTATCATTAATGAAACTTGTAAAAAAAATTCATGTTACAAAAAACTTGGATAATAAATTCCTACCTCAGTAATTACCTTGACGTGGATGGTAATAAATCCAGAATTACCTCTCTTGGTTGATCTTGGATTTCCCCGAGGATCCTAGCAATAATATCACCTTCACTATCACTACTCATTATATTAAAAACGCAAACAAAATTAAAGATGTCTATTCTCAGGCCTCGTATATTGCCGCCATAGTGCAAGGGTGAAATATGTTGCAAATAAATCACTATGGGAAAACATATAGGCTATATATTTTTTGTTCAGTGTAGCTTGCCATTTGACACGGAAATATGTCACAGTTTTTTAATTCATATAAAAATACGAAGTACAAATTACAAAATACATAATAAATGTATCCTCCCAAGTTTTATATAAGAATTTCTAATACCATATAAATGGTTTCTTAATATAGCAACTGAGTGCTTTATAATACATATTACAATGTAACACATGTTACAATGTCAACACTCATACTTGTCTAAAACGCATGGTATTATAGGTTTGTACATGTCCTTTTTCTCCTTGTCGACTTCAGCTGGTTGTCTATGTAACATTTAGAGTTGAATTGCCTTTTAAAGGATAAAAGTTTTAGCTACTAACTTGAAATGTTGCAGGGATATGTAATTCCGTAATAATTATTTTAATTTTACACTAGATTTGATAAATGATCAATTAAATTACTTTATGCTCGACCATGCCGAAATGTAGTAATTATACACCTGGTAGCAGTCTTTAATGCATGTCTTTAAAGTACACCTACTCATTAAAGTACAGGTGTTCAGCCAATGATAACTTAGCGTACAGGTGTTCAGCCAATGACAAGTCAGCTTTGTACCGTTATAAAACCGCAACTATCGATTATTCTCGGATATGCAATCGAAAGAGAATTAGCGAAAAGTCACGGAGGCTGGAAATCCAATACTGTCGCAGAAGGTTATGTTCTGTTACTATAATAATTAGCGTTAATTGTAAATAATATTCAAATAAATTCAATTTGTCATCTCGTTTTTCAATGTCGAATTCAATAATCAAGGTTATATCAAGTTTAACGGGATTACATCAAGGTCAATAACATTATTGTTCCTCGGAAAAAATCAATACTTTCGCGTCTGCGCACATCTCACAATTCACGACCTAGAACAAGGTCACTTCCGATCTTGTCACATACAAATAAAATGTATACTTCTGAATAATTTCAAGTTAGAAATATGGTCGAGCATAAAAAGTCTTATGAAACTTGAATATAATGGTAATTAAGACGGTCGTATGAATATTATGAAACTCGCTTGCGCTCGTTTCATAAATATCCATACTTGCGTCTTAATTACTATCATTATAGGCTCGTTGCATAATGTACTATTATGGTGATTTCATCAAATAGGCCTATTCCCTATTGCATTCAAGTTATTAATATTAAACATAGTTATATTACGGATTTTGTAACATAATCCAATATTTCATTAAATATTGGTTCTGTTTTTAGAAACTTGTTATAGACTACTGTCAACTTTTTAAAGAAATTAAAGTTTAATTTCACATTAAAACAGACTTGCATCGACATTAATATGATGCATACTTAGGCTTAAAATTTAATTTTAGACTAGATTCTTGCTTGTACAATTAATATTTATCAAAACCTTCAACTAGAACTGAATAGTGGGCAGTTAACTTTACTTTCTATATTGGTGAGGTGCAGAAATCTGATCGATATTACATAAAGAAACTAAATCCCTCTTTTTTTTAATGGAAGTGCTGGAGACTCGCTATAGGCTGGTTCAAGTCTTACGAAGAGTATTTATCGGTGAATACTTCTCACGCTGTGTTTGGTATCCATTATTTTATATTAAGTGTCATCGTGGCCGGTCTTGTTATATGAGGAGCGAACTTTCAAAAACAAACATGTCCATTTTCATAAAATACACTTCAACTGCCAAAAACGTACATCTCTGCAACGAACAAATATTTTCTATGGTGAAATATTAAAGATTACTTTTATTACAGAATATAATCAAATTTTACCATACAGAAAAATTCGTTGATAACAGTGACACATATTTCTGCCATTATTTGAAAAGTGACATGTCAGGTTTTGAAAGTTGCTTCTCATATATTCGATTCGGATTACCTTTAAATTCTTTACCATCATTTCACATTATTTTTTCACCCTTGGTATTTGCTTGGTATCTTTTCCGACTTGACTGGATACTTTCTTGCAGTGCAGAATTTGATCTCTTTCAGTTTCTTTTACCAGGTAAGAATTTCAACATTTCTTGCACGATTTCGCTAGGCACATAAATTTGCCCGCCAATTAATACTCTTTTTCTCCCTTTATATATGAGTTAACACTATCATTTCCATTTTCAATATATTCAGTGTTCGTGTGTTATTGAATTGATACCCATATGACTTACCAGAAATCTGTTCCCTGATAATAATCATAATGATCAGAACAGCTTAATAATTCTTCCTGCTTGGACACTTATCTCTACCTTCAACAATGAATATCTTAAAATGCCCAGCATCACATTCTATATAAAAAGCTATAGGCAGAAAGTAAGAACTACAATACTGAGGTTTACAACATATCTCTTTATTAAATTTACAAAAATGTAATTTTTAGAATATTTACATAATGTAATATGTGTTTTGGCATCGTCATTAAAGAAAATATCATATAATATTTTATGCTCGACCATGCCGAAATGTAGTAATTATACACCTGGTAGCAGCCCTTTAATGCATGTCATTGAAGTACAGCTATTCATTAAAGTACAGGTTTTCGATTATTCTCGGATATGCAAACGAAAAGCAACTAGGGAAGCGTGACGGAGGCTGGAAATCCAATACTGTCGCAGAAGGTTATGTTCTGTTACTATAATAATTAGCGTTAATTGTAAATAATATTCAAGTAAATTCAATTTGTCATCTCGTTTTTCAATGTCGAATTCAATTTCAAGGTTATATCAAGATTAATTTTTAACTTATTCTCTAGATTATATCAAGGTCGTCGACATTCGTTTCCCGGAAAAAAAAAATCAATACTTTCGCGTCTGCGCACATCTCACAATTTATGAGGTAGGCTATTGCACTCACTCACATAACAATAACATGAATACTTATGAATAATTTCAAGTTAGAAATATGGTCGAGCATAAAAAGTCGTATGAAACTTGACTATAATGGTAATTAAGACGCTCGTATGAAAATTATGTAACGAGCGCAAGCGAGTTTCATAAACATACTCGCTTCTTAATTACTACCATTATAGGCTCGTTGCATAATGTACTATTATTGAATTGAATACGCTTTCATTTTCTGCACAGAGTGATATGTTTATTTGAATTTTCAATATTTGCCAGATATCCCACCCTAGCATTAAGACGAAGATATCTTGTTGGTAAATTGTTACTATTGAAACTACTGAAACTTACAACCACCGCCTTCTGGAAATGTATCTAATTACGGTACTTGCAACTAGCTTGTTTCAATTTAATCTGTAATAACTTTATAAAATGTATACGTTTTAAAAGTGTTTTTTTCTACAAATATTTGAGTGGTGATAAAAAAATGTATATAACTCGTCAGTAAACAGTGTTTTTTATATGTAGAGTCGTAAAAAGCACCTCTATAGCCACTTGTTATATAAATGCTATCATACAGGAATATAAAATAATATTTATGTAAAATACCTGTCTGCTCTTTATATTGTACACTTTAACTTTTAACATCTCATACTTAAAACATACGAATTCATTTACATAGTTGTAATATTTACAAATTGTATGTTTCAGACTTTGAAGCGACGTTAAATTCAAAGTATTACTAAATTATTTACTGTTGACATAAGAGCTCTCGTAATATTAAAGCTTCTGATTCCATACTATAAAAATAAGAACTTGATTTGATTCCCATAAGCATGTAGGAGTGCATTTGTGTGTGCCATCTGCTCGAGAAAATGTATACAATGATTTAGAGTTCAGGAAGTTTCACGGAATGCAAGTTTTTTTTTTTCTTCTTAATGCGACGACTCTTTGTCGTAATGTAACGTAATATGCAAAATTCGTCCCACATGTATTATAATAATTTCTGGGATATATAGTCCGGGTCAGCTTACTTCATACCCTCAGGGTGAAACCTAACCATTTTTCCCCCATTACTACATATGCTAGTGGATTGTGGTGATTTTCTAGTTTGCAGGTTCAATTTTCTTTTGCCAACTTCGTTTCGAATTTAGATACTGACAAATACTACAAATGTTAGTGATTTTTTAACTGGTATGTTGGCAACTGAGACAAATATCGGCAATATTTATCAGTACTATGAAATTGAAATTGTACCACAGTCTAGTACATACAGTCGCGAAGCTCAATACGTAGTAAATATGCAAACATTAGATAGTTGCTCACCACTAGGATCGCTAATATCGCCTCATTACAGGCAATGCAAAATAGTACCGTCACAGTCTATTGTTTCTAGCACCCTCAAAACTCAAGCTTCGTGACTGTATACATATAGTAGACTGTGATTGTACTAGATTTCTGAGCCTGTTACTGGAAGCTAGTGAAATTTGAACATACTAATAATTAATTACTAGCAGTATTAATATTAATACATAATAGTTATTTTATGTGTTGCGTTGTGGTTATAATTCAAGACTATAGTCAGGTTAGTTTTCGGAGTTAGTACTAATAATTTCATATGGTCAAAGAAAATACATTTTTAGGTTAGGTCTTGTGAGTCAATTGTTTAGTCAAACCAAAGAATTTCGTGTTGCCAGACAAAATACTTGACATGTTGATCCCTTTCTACCAAAATATGTTACAAATTATTGAATTATTTAGAAAACCTTCTAACATACAGTACGGTAAGTAAAAAAGTAATTTAGTACGAAGGATCATGTGATATCTGGTAACAGTTGGCAACACTGACAAGACGGCAATATTTGCTATTTAGGAACTGTTCTTATGTGACCCTCACTATAATTTTCTTCACAAAGAGTCACTTTCTTAATCACTTAAATATATCTCACGTTTGATATTTACAAAGTAGAAATTTGATTGACATTTTATAATCATTAAATTATATTATTAAATGTAATTTGATACATGTAACTTTATTTTCGTTATTGTGTATGTACACTGAACAGATTAAATGCTATATTATAATATTGTAATAATTTGATTTTTATATTATATTACGTCTTTGAACTCCATCTACTTGATGTTACGATGCAATCATCTGTACCCAAGGAACAGACACAGGAAACCATCATAAACTTTACACGATGGGTAATTGTTCTGATTCTTAACTGTTTTATATACAGGGACATCACTTTATTTTTACCAACATTTTTAACATTAACCTGGCTATACTCGGAAACACTGTTACCCCCCTTCCATTACAGGAGTTTGGAGTTGCTAGTGCAATATGTAAACAAATAATTTTACTAGCTATAGGAGGAGACAAAAGTAGTGTATCCATTTATGTTACAGGGAAATACAGTATTACGATTTTCAGTTTGATCATTACTTTTACAGTATTTTATCAAAAAACAGTAGAATAAATTAGTAACAATTTTTTTTTTCACAAACTCAAGTCTTCAGGCGGTTATAATATATTATGTAATGTCTACTTTATTCAGCATATTACTAACCTAATTTATTCCTGAGAATTTTGTGAGCACTTCCGTAAGAAACCCCAATTTCTACAGCTAACTTCTTGACCGATTTATTAGGACCTCGCTGCATCCTTTCTCTAGCATCTTCTACAGCATCCTCTGTCACCTTTGCTGGCCATCTTACACTTTACTTCCTTTCTGTACACTCTGTTGCTCTAAATTTATCTACCAGATTAATGACATTTCTACGAAAATATTACGTAATGATATAATCAGGAAGTTGTGAAAAAAAGTGTTGTTCACATTCGGTTATATTGTAATTCCAGTTTCCATCATCGTCCTTCATATCTACAAACAGTAAAACAAAACTCTTGTTTAAATAATGCTGTTAAGTACCGTACCATATTGTAGGGTGCCGTACTTTCGGTAACTCTAATCTTCACTTGTGCTCAGTCCACACAGATAAATTCAGTTATGCTACACACGATACCTGTGTGAAAATAAACTTCAATAATATAAGCTCTTTCTTCTATAGAAAATGCAACATATTTCTGAAACACACTGTACTCTGTACTGTTTATTTCACTGGTAGCAACACGGCCGTAAGTTTGTGTGACTGACGTTAGCAAGGACATTAGTGAAAGGGGTGGGAGTCAAGTACATTCAGAAACGCAGGTACAATAAAAATTGAAGTAAAAATAAAATGATGTCCCTGTACTTCCTCGCTTACTCCACTGGCTCTGCTCCAGGTCCTGTAAGAAGGACGTAAGGTAAAACGTTACTGATATCGAGCTTGGCATGATCACTTACTGCAGGATGATTGACAAGGTAGCGAAAATATGCCGTCAGCCATTCACCTTTAGTTATATATTTCATGAATTCAAAATTGGACAGATGTAACGGAGGCTGGAATTCCTTCGCGAAGAATCTGTAAACGCCACGCAACGCCTTTTCTCCCTTGAAGTCCAGTTCATTGAGGTTTATGGCTTTGAAAGCTGACTGCAAATTTATAGTTCGTCTTTGAACTTCTTGTTTTATGATGATGTATTCAACAGACTTTGCTCCAAACCCGTTTAAGTATACTTTGTCTGAATAATATTCTATAGCACGCAGCAAATCAGGATTAAGATATATTTCTTCTTGCTTTAGAAGATGCAGAAGTAGACTTTGCAATAACATTCCCCGCGTATGATACCTCATTACATCAAAATGAACAAGATATCTATGTATATCTTGCGACGTGAGGAACGCTCTCAGAATCTGGAAATTCTGAAATTCTTCTTGGTTTCTTGCAGGAGGCAATGCATCTAGAAGAAGAACGTAGTTGATAGCTGGTTTGTATGATTGCATTTGCTGAATTAGGAATTGTAGGTACTGTTGTATAAGCGAATGTAAAGGATTGTTCATCTTCACTATATCTACAACGAGAGCTCTTTGCAGGATCGCATGTAAGAGCAATGCTTTTGTTGGGTATTGTTCTGGGTGGAAATTTGGTCCTAAAATTTCTAAGAGATCTCCACAGACTATGAAGTCTCTCAGAGGTTTCAGAAGTATATCTTCCGGGCTGAATGGTATCGTCGGAGGTAGCAATTGCTCGCGTTGGTCGATAGAAATCGAAACATGGAAAGTGCTAATACTGAAAGGAGGAAAATTTGTATCCGGTGGTGGAGTTGGATAAGTGAAATTGAAGGGTGGAGTCGGTGACGAAGTTTCAACCTGAGTCTTTGGTATTGTCTGATGTTTTGGAATATTCGTAGTAAGAGTTGTTGGTAGATGTGGTGTATAAATTTCGTGTGCTGACTTTGTTGGCTTCTTCTTTTTAGTAGTAACTGAAAGTTGCGAGTGCCTACCGTTAGCTTTATCGATGGTCACTGGTATATCTTTTGGACACCCTTCCTTTCCATTCTTAATGTTTCCATAGCGATCTACTAGGAGCAGTAGTTCTTCGATGTGGACTAGTACGGGGCTGTTGACTAGAACCCCCTTGGCGATGGCTTTGGTAATAACGGTAACAAAGCACTGGCGTGGTGAACTGCATTCTTCAATGGGAGTGTAATCGAGAATTGTGCTCCAGTCAACTGATTTCTTGACGAGCCAATTAGCAATTACCTTCTCTAACTCTCGCACTCTTGTAGGCAGTGCTGGATTTCCAAACGCGTCCAACAAAGCTGGAGCATAAATGAATCCTGGAGGTATAACAGGCGACAAAGAACACAGGAGTCTCTTGAACACGAGTGCCTGCTGAAGAGCCTTGACAGTCGCCAGTATCTCGTCGCTGAGATTCGGAAGTCTGTGTATAATTCTTGTCAGTATAGCAATGAGAAGGTCATTCGGTGTGATGTAATCGTATCGAATGAAGCCAGTCGCTACAAGTTCCATGTCTGCATAACCATTCTTGATGTAATAGAGAAGACGGTCCTTCAGTTCTACTACTTCTTGCGGGTAATCCACGACTGTTATATGCTGGAGAAGTATCTTGAATTTAATTCTTGGCTGCCCTATAACCTCCGATAGTATTGAGTAGTACGGTTGAGCAAACGTTTGAGAAGTAGCTCTCACATGCGGTAACACGTACAGAGCGTCTTGTTTTATTTTTAATTCGATTTTCGGCTCGTCCACTATGGACTGCAGAACTGCTCGCACGAGCCTGAAGGGGTCCATCACGTCCTGGGGTTGAAGTCTACCAACAACGAGATCCCAGTGCTCTACGCTGTTGAGACGCAGTGCATCAACAATATAGCGCTGAGTTTCGTCCTTATGAGGCACGATTTTGTCCAGAGGCAAGTGAAGCAGAATCAGCGCAAACAAAGGTTGAGTCAGTTGCAGTGAACCATCCTCCAGTGCGGCGAACACATCAGCAAACAAAGGTCCCATCATTACCTTTATGCTTGATGAGGACTTTTCAACAGTTTCCTTCATGAAAATAGATTTTTCTTCCAATACTTCCAATACAGATGAGTCCAGAGATGCTAAGAAGTCCACCTCAACTCGTCCCTTACCGGGACGAATAATTTCGTTAAGATTAACATGATTTTGTGAGAGTGCCTCCACCCATACTGAAGCCGTACTTTTTAGGTAGTTAGGAATTTGCCTGTGGAGTTCTTCGAATAGTATAATAAATTGCTCTTGAGGTGCGGAATAGGACATTTTCTTAAGAACGGGCAGGAAGTCTGTAGTGTGGATGCGTCGAAGACGTATGAAGTTGTATATCACGTACAACGAGGAGTACAGGTCCGTTGGCAGAGGGTTGTCCGGTCTATTCAGAACGAAGCCGAAAGTCGTGACTATGTTATCACGAAGAATCGCAGACACCCAGAGTTTGCTCATGAGGATACTTACGTCTAGTTGACTGTTCTTAGCCTGACTCTCTCCCCCTTCTATAAGACGAGTGATATTTGACAAGACTCGTCCAAAATCTTCAGAAGGCACGATCCAGCTCCCAAAGTCGCCGGCTGATATCGAAGCCTGTCCACCATAGAGCTCGAACACCAGACTTGATGTCGTACTCGTCGTGTAGGTGCCTCGTAAGACGCTCTGCTCACCCTGTACTGCCTGTCCACCAGATGTCAGGACAAACGGCTCTGGAAACTTCTTTCTGAACAGCTCGAACCCAGCCCTCAAGCTCACCTGTTGATGATACAGACAGCTCAGTGCAATTATAATGCACGACGAGAAAACAAATCTTGTCAGATACATTTACTCTGAAATCATAAGCATTTAATATTTGGGTTGTAGTATTCATCAAAACAACAAAATAAAGTCTAACAAACACGAGTCCTAAAATTGATATCTTCCGAGATATGAGTACTTATTCATCAGCATCATAGGAGCAGTAGCGGCTGGTGGTCAAAATAATGAGTGTGCTACAATCCCTATATCGCCCTACTGTATACACTTATATGTATTTATCTTAATTTGAGACTCGCCTAGTGACGAAATATGAAGTCCATACGACGTTCCTTCCTACTGCAAAACTTGTCATTTACCCTGGAGTTAAACTCCTTCATCTTGGACAACATACTCTTTTCTATTGACAGTACTGCAAGAGCAGTGAGGCGATCCTGGGACATAGTGTTCCTTAAAAATCGTTTTTATGCGTTTCAAGCAAGAAAAACATCTTTCTGGCTCAGCAGTGGCCATTGGTGTTGTAACCAAAATATTTAACAACTTCGTTACTTCACAGAATGGATCTTGTAAATTGTTGGACACTATGTATTGTAACAATTGAACAGACATCTACGTTTTGGAAGTCGGATTTTCTATATAGAACTCCAAGTTGTGTCTTTAACACTCTTTTGTTCAGTATAGTATAGCTGTTGACAGCAACTTCAAGTTCGCGTTCACGAAAATTATACGAAAAATTCTAAAAAAAATTTGCTGTTTAACAATTTTGTTGCGTCTAAGTAGCTTAAAGACTGGAAACGGTGAGTAGTTTCCTGAATTATACGACCACATACTTCCTTGGCTTCAATTTTCTGGGATTCCATTTCCGTCGCTTGCTGGCTGATTCAGGAGGAACCTCATAGGCCTACAGGTAGATGGCAGCAGCAGTCTGATATTTGAATTACCAAATACATTGTAAATAGTTCCGAGTTCTTCCACAAACAAGTATTCTTTTGTTACGCTTTACTTTTGCAATCTCCAAGCTGTGTTGTGCTGAAGCTGACTACAGCACTTTCCCGCGTAAAAATAGCCAATCAGAGCAGTGATTTCAGCTTCGCACATGCACATAAATGTCTACATTCTCATATGAAGTTCAGAGTAGCACAACGAACCCCCTGAGGCACCAAAGAGCGAAGAGCGAAGACTAAACACTCGATAATGCGTCATGAATATAACCACGGGAAATTGTCAAATGACAGATCAGATACTGTGGTATTACAAATACATTATTTGAGCAAAAATTATCACTGTGCTGTAGCACTGTAACTCATAGGGACGGGCCGCCCCTGCATAGGAGATGATCAATGTGAGTTGCATTAAAAGGAGCAATCAATATTCTGAGAGGTGGTACTGTTCATCATAACAAAAGAAAGTGTAAGAAACATGGGTCGTAAATTAATGGGTAGCAAGACTAAACATGAGTATATAGTATGTACTGGACTTTTTTTTAGTAAATACTGTTGTTAGTATGAATAAAAACATTTGAGTATCTACTCATTTTTGATTACATACTCATAACACGGAAGCATAGTAGAATATACTCAAGCGTTCATCTTGTGCAGAATATATACTCATGCTTGATAAGAATAAAAGCTAGTATATTCTCATATTTATAAGCTCGTTCTCATGTTATTCTGAGTATGGTTTATAGCGGGCTCAATTCTGAGTATTTGTTGATTTGTATTCAATTTAAAGTTAAATTTAAAAAATTGCATAATTTATAAACAATGATGTAGTGCCTCATGGAAAACTATAGAAAAAAACGTGAACTTCAGAAGCATGTAACACTTCACAAAAGTGAATGTGAAATTGGTTAAACATATGAATGACTATCAAATTGCAAGGTTAGACTGTATTGTTAAATACAATTAACAATTACAGTTTACATTGTAAAATTTGAATTGCAAAATCCAATTACTTGTAACTTTAAAATTATATATATAACTGCATAATAATAAGAAACAATTAGCGTAGCTGGAATTCTAGAAATGGATGGTAATCTCTATCCAACATTCCGGAATGACTATTTCCCAGTATTATTTTCTTGTTTCCTGCTTTATTAACGTCACTTATCTCTTTCACTTTCTCTTTCATCTTTGTTTATTTATTTACTTACTTATTTAATTAATTAATTAATTAAATTAATATATTTAATTTATTTATTTATCTATTTATTTATTTAATTTATTTAATGAATTTCATTAATGTATTTGTTTAATTATTTATGTATTTATTTCATTTATTTACTTAATTAATTTATTCATTTAATTATTTATTTAATTAATTATTTACTTGATATATTTAGTAATTATTTAATTTCTTAATTTATTTTATTTATTCAATTTATTTATTTTATTTATTCAATTTATTTATTTTATTTATTTAATTATCATTTAATTAATTTTATTTAATTATTAATTTATTTTATTTATTTAATTTATTTATTTACTTTATTAGCAAAACACAAACCACTGCAGCATGCCGATAGCATGTGAAGGTCTATTAAAAAAAAACTGAGTATCACGGTGAAATATGGTCAAAGAGGATAGATAACACGAGTATATGCTAACTTTTATACGATCAAGAATGCTGTAGAGATGAGTATACATTCGCGTTAGGTAGAATGTCTTTATTCTTACGAAAATGAATATGTTCTAGTTGTTACGAGTATATAATCAAAGGAAGTGCTCAAACTCATAAGTATAAACCTTGAGAAAGTACTTAACCTTTATTCTTACTACCGAATATCTTCCGAAATATGAGTATTTGCTCAACATCTTAGGAGGTGCCTGGTTAGATTACGTCTAAAGAGTATGAAAAGTCTTGTACCCAAATTTAGGAAACAGAGCATTATAAAAACATTACACCCGGGTTCGAATCCCGGTCGGGACAAGTTACCTGGTTGAGGTTTTTTCCGGAGTTTTCCCTCGACCCAATGTGAGCAAATGCTGGGTAACTATCGGTGCTGAACCCCGGACTCATTTCACCGGCATTATCACCTTCATCGCATTCAGACGCTAAATAACCTAAGATGTTGATACAGCGTGGTAAAATAACCTACTAGAAACATTACATTTTTTTGTAACAATAAACATCTGAAAGGGAAGTGGTGATTGAAAATGTACCGCTTCTATCAAATATTTGACACTCCTTCAAAACAGATGTTTCACTTTTGTTTATAGACTGATGTTAAAACCCATATGTTTATACAGGGACCAAATTCCTGTGAAAAATGAAGTTTTTTACTGAATCCCAATCTCTGTATTTTGAAAATTGTGGATTATATGACAAATTTTGTGTTATGAAAACTTACTGAAAAATTACATCGGATCAAGGGGATTCAACCCGAAACAGTCTGCTGATTTTTGCAAGAATTTTCATTTTCTATCATTTATATTTGCCAAGTTTGTTTACTTGCATTGAAAGGTTTGATTACATTGTTAAGGAATCACCTGAGATAAGACATTGCATTGTATACAATTCCAACATTCAAATTATAGAAAGGAAAATTAATGTGTACATTGTCACAATTTTCTGGAAACAAAACATTATTTTGCTCATAGAACATAATAAGTATAATACATAGGACATAGGTGGGTTACAAACATAGTAAATTTTACATTACTGTTTACATCTTCAATTATTTACATATTTACATTATTACATTATACAGGGACATCATTTTATTTTTACTAACATTTTTAATATTAACCTTCTATATCTTTGGATTAAAGTTCTAGAACAAGAAACAGCTTGCTCCCCCTTCCAAGACTGGAGTTCGATGATACTGGCGTAAAATACAAACAAATCACTTCTAGGTATAGGAGGGAAGAAAAGTAGTTCATCCATTTACGTAAACTAGGAAATATCGCAATTTTGAGTTTGATAATTTTCATTAGGTTTTTGTTTAATCAAAATACAGTACAGTATTAACAATGAGTGCTTTTACTCACGAATTGAGCTGTCCATGCGGACGTATTCATTATGCAGTGTATATTATACTGTCTACAGCACATTAGCGTACAATATAGAGAATGAAGTTAAATTGAAAAATAATCATAATATGGTTATTTAAACATATTTTTTAAAATGGTGGCCGTTCATTTCGATACAGGCTTCAGTTCTTTTGTGCATATTATCGCACTATAGACTATTGTACCTAATTCCAATTACCAGTTTCGTCCTTCGTACTAGTAACTCATGTTGAAATAATTCTGTACCTGCTCTATAAAAGAGTACCTTACGTACTGTAAATTCAATCTTCACTTCTGCCCGATCCAAAAAGATAAAATTACTCAGAAATGCTATCTACTGTCCGTTCAAGTGATTTTGTCGCAGGGTCGTAGAAAGGGGGGGGGGGAATCACGCGACAGTTAATTACTTAACGAGGTCCTTTTATTTGAGTTATTTTAAACAGTTGTATAATATTACGTAGATGTCCAATTCCTAACTGAAATTAATGTTCGCAGAAAACAGCTAGTCCACACCTGTGGAATAACGGTAAGCGCGTCTGGCTGCGAAACCAGGTGGCCCGGGTTCGAATCCCGGTCGGGGCAAGTTACCTGGTTGAGGTTTTTTCCGGTGTTTTCCCTCAACCCAATACGAGAAAATTCTGGGTAACTTTCGGTGCTGGACCCTGGACTCATTTCACCGGCATTATCACCTTCATATCATTCAGACGCTAAATAACCTAGATGTTGATACAGCGTCGTAAAATAACCCAATAAAAAAAAAGAAAACAGCTAAGAGAGCCCAGCTACTAGACTTTACAGAGGGGCGAACAGAACCAGGTGGGGGAAACCGGGATGGGACGTAGGCAAACGGACGGCAGTACCTGTGCGAAAGTATGATTCAATATTGAAAGCTCTTTCGTCACTGGAAAACGCGAACATATTTCTGGAACGTACTATACTCACTAACTTAGTACTGCATACGCGGCCTCGTTTCTGTGTGGAGAACGGTTGGAACTTTACTAGTAGAGGGGTTGGGAGTGAAGTACATTCAAAAACTCAGGTACAATAAAAATTGAAGTAAAAATAAAATGATGTCCCTGTATATAATTCACACTATTGGATTTGTTTCAATATTGTTCAGTTTATAGCTTCTTCCAATAGCGAGACTATACCATTGTCCTGTTTTTCAGTATTATAATCGGCATTGTAGTGAATAACAAATGTTTGGAAGGAAATAATTCTGCGATGCTCAGCGTTTGTGTCGTGAAAAAGGGCATTCCATATCACAGGAGTCCACATCTGTGGAGTAACGGTCAGCGCGTCTGGCCGCGAAACCAGGTGGCCCGGGTTCGATTCTCGGTCGGGGCAGTTCCCTGGTTGAGGTTTTTTCCGGGGTTTTCCCTCAACCCAATATGAGCAAATGCTAGGTAATTTTCGGTGCTGGACCCCGGACTCATTTCACCGGAATTATCACCCTCATCTCATTCAGACGCTAAATAATCTAAGATGTTGATAAAACGTCGTAAAATAACCTACTAAAAAATCACAGGACGTAATAGGAGGTGATAGTTTCAGAAATAACTGAAAAGTTACTATTAATCATGTTAGTAAACAAAATCGGACAAATCCCATCAGACTGACCGGGTTGCCTTTAGCTTGAGGTCCTCTGCAAGAGTGTTTTTGTGAGTTGACTGTAGAGCTGAGACGAGATGTTATGGCACCAACCTGCGCGAAGTTTTAAATTGCCGGCCAGCAGGGTAAAGGAGTGGGGGTTGTTAGGGTTACTGTTCTCAAGCTCAGAGCGGCAGGCATATCCGTTTCATCTCTTTCCAAAAACATTCGTCTTACCTTAGTATCACCACTTTCCTACTCAAGATTCCGAAGGTACCTAATGGAATTACGCCCGCTATTCCATCTTCATATTGTTATTCTCCGTCCGAATCAGACGTCTGATCTGTGCTGGAATCAGATGGCCCTAAGTTTATGGAAATGTTCTCCAAAATACTGTCCATCACGTGCTCACTTTCAATGTAACTCTTCTCTACTTTCTTCACATAATCATACACTGATATCAGTGGCGGCCGGTGAGGCATTCTGGTGGTGGTGCCAAAAATGAAAAAAGGTCTTACGCAAATTACCCTAGTGAAACTGATAATCGCAGTTCACGTTTGCATTATGTTAAATAAAACACATTAGTTAAACCAGCTATTTTACCAGGTGTACAGTTAATAATGCATCTAGTAACAGTTACAATAACATTTCCGAAACTAATTTACAGATATAGATAATGCAAAACTTTCACAGTATTGTTAGTCAAATACAAATCAATTTTATAAGTAATAAAATTACTGGCAAAAACACACGAGATAAACAGTGATATAGATAATAAACGAACACGTTTGCATTTCATTTAACAGGCCATTAACAAACAGTGTTACATAATATGAAAAAAAATATTTATCTTTTCTAAAAAGAACCATGACTATCTCTGCATTCAATATAGTTAAACGGATAATACTTTACACATTCAAATCCAAGTTATGTGCATTAGTTTTGAATTGGCAACATTACATTAACATTTATGTTTCCGTGCAAGTCTGCGGTTGATGATTTCTAGCTAACCTCTCCAACAATCCTGCCATCTAGCGAAATTTTTGCATTACTGTGCTCTAGCGGGCGGAATATTAACTACTGAGTCAAACTGAATTCGGCTCAAAGTCTGCCATAAGAAACGTATGTAAACTAGAATCAGTAGCCAATTGTACAGTGTTATATGGACGTAAGGAGTGCCACACAGACGTGGCTCCAAAGTTCGGAAAAACGCTACAAGAGTGCGTCCCGATCTGTGCGCGCGCTCGTTCAGATGAAATACGAATAAAAGTGTAGAAATAAACTATTACAACTGCTTTTTAGGATATTATTTTTTGTTTATTTCATTGGCGGTGCCATGGCACACTGGCACTACCCCAAAAGCCGCCCCTGACTGATATCCATTCTTGGAAGAAGCGATTGCAGAGTCGGCCTCTGCTTATGCGTAGCGTAGAAATTATAAATGAGTCTTCTTAGGACTTCCTCATCAAAACTGTTTACAGCTGCAACAATCTTCTTCTTCGGCTGTGATTTTTCTGGACTGGAGAAAGAATCTGCTGTTCCTGCCTCAATATTTTCCCCTTCTTTCCTGATTCTTGCCAAGGTTCGCTTTGAAATACCAGTGGCAGCCAGTACTCTTGCACACACGCTTTTCAATGGAATTGGTATTCCATTTACAGTCTCTTCTGACATGAATTTCCATACATTATATGCTATTTCATGTCCTTGACTATGAACTACTCTATGATTTCACACCTTAGACAATGCCATAATGAGGGCGCTCAGAAGGACAATGTTTTCAGTATTAGCAATAGCGGTAGTAGCAGAACGCTCTGAACAGTCGGAATGCTAGTAACCAACTAACCCAACACCCCTCCAGTTTAGTGTGAGGGCGAGTCCAAGCAAACGAACTAAAATGCGTCCCTCGCGCTGGTGCCATAACTTCTCGTCCGAGGTCTACGTACCTGATGCAACGCTCAGCAATAAACACATTAATGTCACACGTTGCGGGCTAGAATAGGGACGGACTCTCACATCGTGTACCCAGTGTGGTGTGTTACAATTTTGGGGTTATTTTCAGTGATTTAATTAGATTTTTTCTCCCTTGTGTTGTTGGAGAGGATACAGACGTTTTACGCGATGTATGCAAGTTTTGGAACAGAAATTTTCCTCCGATATACGACTACTATGATCTCTTTCTTCATTTACACGGACATCATTTTATTTTTACGTCAATTTTTATTGTACCTGAGTTTTTTAATGTACTTCACTCCCACCCATTCTACTAATGAAGTTCAACCGTCCTCCACACAGAACCAAGACCGCATATACAGTCATAGTAACCTTACGGTCATAGTAAACAGTACGTTCCAAAAATATGTTCGCGTTTTCCAGTGACGAAAGAGCTTTCAATATTGCATCATTTTCCATTATTTGCCTACGTCGCATCCCGGTTTCCCCCACCTGCTTCTATTCGCCTCTCTGTAAAGGCTAGTGGCTGGGCTGTCTTTCAGCTCTTTTCTGAGAACATTAATTTCTGTTAGGAATTGGAAGTCTATGTAAAATTATACGCATACAATTGTTTAAAATAACTTAAATAAAAGGGCCTCGTTAAGTAATTAACTGTCACGTGATTTCCTCCCTTTCTACGACGCTGGGACGTAACCACTTGGTCGGACAGTAGATAGTATGTCTGAGTAATTTTATCTTTTCGGATCGGGCAGAAGTGAAGATTGAATTTAGAGTACGTAAGGTCTCTTTTATAGAGTAGGTACAGAATTATTTCAACAGGAGTTACTAGTACGAAGTACAAACCTTGTAATTTGTATTACGTACAATAGTCTATAGTGCGATAATATGCACATTAGAACTGAAGCCTGTATCGAAATTAATGGCCACCATTTCCAAAAATGTGTTTAAATATCCATATTATGATTATTTTTCAATTTAACTTCATTCTCTATATTGTACGCTAATGTGCTGTAGACAGTATAATATACACTGCATAATGAATACGTCCACATGGACAGCTCAGATCGTGAGTAAAAGCACTTATTGTTAATACAGTACTGTATTCTGATTAAACAAAAACCTAATGAAAATTATGAAATTCAAAATTGCGATATTTCCTAGTTTATGTAAATGGATGAACTACTTTTCTTCCCTCCTATAATTAGTAAAGTGATTTGTTTGTATATTACGCTAGTATCATCGAATTCCAGTCGTGGAAGGAGGTAGCAAACGGTGTTGCCGGTTCTTAATCGTTGATCCAAAGGTATAGCCAGGTTAATATTAAAAATGTTAGTAAAAATAAAATGATGTCCCTGTACATTCAGAAGGACACTAATGATAGAGGTTTCTTCATATACCGTTATTATCTTGTGGTCACATTCAACCTTATAATTGAGCATTTGATGTTGCCATGGTAACATAAATCAAGACGAGCGAATTTCGAGTTGCATTTGTCAACAGTTGTACTAGGAACAGAGATTGAATTTGGCTGTTTGTAATAGCGAAGTAAATGTGCATTATCAAATGGGGCAATGATTTCCACTCCACCGGTACTCCATATTCGTACTGCCGCAGTCCCTAGAACAAACACTTAGAGTAGAGTATGGCGGCTTCATAATCTGCTTGCATTCGTGGTTTAGTATTCTGCCGTTCAGCTTACAGCGACGCAGTGAGTGCGTTACCTAACTTGCGTTAGGAAAACAAGTGACTACTGGAGCCGCACTAGCTATTAACCGTGGAGCAGTCAAAAGTTTGCGTCGTGTTCACTACTCCAGCCTTTGGTTAATAGAGTCGTGTGGATGTATACTGTTGAAATCATAATAATTATTTATGTGTTTTGAATTGTATGTTCATGTCGAGAGATGAAGATAATAAATGTAGAAATCTGCATTAATAATAATAATAATAATAATAATAATAATAATAATAATAATAATAATGTTTTATTTAACCTGGCAGACTTACGGCAATAAGGCCTTCTCTAATACTCAACCAGGTCTAAAAGTACAACGTACTTACTTCTTTACTTACAGATGACTTTTAAGGAACCCGGAGGTTCATTGCCGCCCTCACATAAGCCCGCCATCGGTCCCTATCCTGTGCAAGATTAATCAAATCTCCATCATCTTATCCCACCTCCCTCAAATCCATTTTAATATTATCCTCCCATCTACGTCTCGGCTTCCCCAAAGGTATTATTCTCTCCGGCCTGCCAACAAACACACTATATATATTTCTGGTTTGCCTCATACGTGCTACATGCCCTGCCCATCTCAAACGTCTGGATTTAAGGTTCCTAATTATGTCAGGTGAAGAATACAATGCGTTCAGTTCTGTGTTGTGTAACTTTCTCCATTCTCCTGTAACTTCATCCCTCTTAGCCCCAAATATTTTCTTAAGAATCTTATTCTTAAAAACCCTTAATCTCTGTTCCTTTCTCAAAGTGAGAGTCCAAGTTTCACAACCATACAGAACAACCGGTAATATAACTGTTTTATAAATTCTGACTTTCAGATTTTTGGACAGCAGACTGGATGATAAAAGCTTCTCAACCGAATAATAATAGGCATTTCCCATATTCATTTTGCGTTTAATTTCCTCCCGAGTTTCATTTATATTTGTTACTGTTGTCCAAGATATTTGAATTTTTCCTCCTCTTCGAAGGATAAATCTCCAATTTTTGTATTTCCATTTCGTACAATATTCTGGTCACGAGACATAATCATATACTTTGTCTTTTCGGGATTTACTTCCAAACCTATCTCTTTACTTGCTTCAATAAAATTCCCGTGTTTTCCTAGTCGTTTGTGGATTTTCTCCTAACATATTCACAGTAAAAGTACAATATAAAAAAACTACAAATATACAAAAATACAGTACACAAATATTGAAAGAGATATGGTTACTTACTTAGTTACTTACTTACTTACTTACTTACTTACTTACTTACTTACTTACTTACTTACTTACTTACTTACTGGCTTTTAAGCAACCCGGAGGTTCATTGCCGCCCTCACATAAGCCATTGGTCCCTATCCTGAGCAAGATTAATCCAGTCTCTATCATCATATCGCACCTCTCTCAAATCTATTTTAATATTATCCTCCCATTTACGTCTCGGTCTCCCCAAAGGTCTTTTCCCTTCAGCCTCCCAACTAACACTCTATATGCATTTCTGGATTTGCCCATACGTGCTACATGCCCTGCCCATCTCAAACGTCTGGATTTAATGTTCCTAATTATGTCAGGTGAAGAATACAATGCGTGTAGTTCTGCGTTGTGTAACTTTCTCCATTCTCCTGTAACTTCATCCCTCTTAGCCCCAAATATTTTCCTAAGAACCTTATTCCCAAACACCCTTAACCTATATAACTCTCTCAAAGTGAGAGTCCAAGTTTCACAACCGTAAAGAACAACCGGTAATACAGGGACATCATTTTATTTTTACTTGCATTTTTATTGTACCTGCATTTCTGAATGTACTTCACTCTCACCCCTTCACTAATGTCCTTGCTCCCGTCAGACACACAAACTTACGGCCGCTGTTGCATTCGAAGCCTTCAAGCAGTGAAGTAAACACTGCAGTGTATAGTGTGTTTCAGAAATATGGTTACGTTTTCTATAGAAGAAAGAACCTATATTAATAATATCGTACTAAAAAATTATATTCAAGAAACGATAAATTCAATTTCATAGAATATGCTTCAAAATGTTTTTAATAATATGCGTACTTAATTGAAGCCTGCATTGTAATGAACGGCAACCATTTTCAGCAACTTGTTTAAAAATTCAGATTAGCTTTTTTCTTTTTTTAATTGAGGTGGCTTGAAGCAAAGGAATGCTAGTGACATTTGTAATAACATGAGTTAAGTGCATCCAGTGTAAACAAAAGTATCTAAAATTTTAGTGGCAAAGGGATATTTTAATCGCATCACACATTAAAATTTAAATAAAAATTTCACCGATTTTACGAAAGCTTAAATATTTAAACCCCATTTTCTCAAAAGTAACTTAAGTGCACTTACAGTCCTTTACTTATGACCCCCTCAATTTAAATGCACTCTCTATAGTGTATTATAACATCAATAATTAATATGCTAAATAAAGTAGACATTACATAACGTACATAGCCGCCTGAAAAGTTGAGTTTTTGAAAAAAAAATGTTACTACTCTACTGTATTTTGATAAATTCCGTAAAAGTGATGATCAAACTGAAAATCGTAATATCGTATTTCCCTACAACATAAATGGATACACTACTTTTCTCTCCTCCTATACCTAGTAAAATGATTTGTTTACATATTGCACTAGTAACATCAAACTCCTGTAATGGAAGGGGGCAACAGTGTTTCCGAGTATAGCCAGGTTAATGTTAAAAATGTTAGTAAAAATAAAGTGATGTCCCTGTATAACTGTTTTATAAATTCTAACCTTTTTTGGCAGCAGACTGGATGATAAAAGCATCTCAACCTAATAATAACAGGCATTTCCCATATTTATTCTGCGTTTAATTTTCTCCGGAGTGTCATTTATATTTGTTTATTATTATTATTATTATTATTATTATTATTATTATTATTAGGGCCTATTATTGTCGCCTCTGTCGTTTTATGAACACCTTACACGCTTCTATACAAACAGTCCATGTTCAATTCCCGGTGTGGGCGGTGAAGATTTATTTCCCATCCTCGGAACAGGGTGGTATTAATAGTACCTTGCAGTATGGCCTTGCACCATGCTGACCAGATGGTCTGGGTGACATGTATTGCGGAGAAGTCTAATGCTTAGGATAACCCTAGAGTTGACAATATTTACTGTTTTTATTACTACTATTTGCATTCCCGTTTATATTTCATAGAGATGTGTTTGCCTTCCAATATGAACTGGAACATATTTAGATGAAATATTTAAACCTCAGTGAGTCCATCCAATCAATCAATCAATCAATCGATCACTGTAGCGCATCAATCTTCACAAGGTATTTGGCCCCACTTTGTCACAATTTTTCCCTGCAATATTTTAATATACAGGGACATCACTTTATTTTTACCAACATTTTTAACATTAACCTGGCTATACTCGGAAACACTGTTGCCCCCTTCCATTACAGGAGTTTGATGTTACTAGTGCAATATGTAAACAAATCATTTTACTAGCTATAGGAGGAGAGAAAAGTAGTGTATCCATTTATGTTGTAGGGAAATACGATATTACGATTTTCAGTTTGATCATCACTTTTACGGAATTTATCAAAATACAGTAGAGTAGTAACATTTTTTTTTCAAAAACTGAACTTTTCAGGCGGCTATGTTCGTTATGTAATGTCTACTTTATTTAGCATATTAATTATTGATGTTAACATACAATATAGAGAGTGCATTTAAATTGGGGGGGGGGTCATAAGTAAAGGGCTGTAAGTGCACTTAAGTTACTTTTGAGAAAATGGGGTTTACATATTTAAGCTTTCGTAAAATCGGTGAAATTTTTTATTTAAATTTTAATGTGTGATGCGATTAAAATATCCCTTTGCCACTAAAATTTTAGATACTTTTGTTTACACTGGATGCACTTAATTCATGTTATTACAAATGTCACTAGCATTCCTCTGCTTCAAGCCACCTCAATTAAAAAAAGAAAAAAGCTAATCTGAATTTTTAAACAAGTTGCTGAAAATGGTTGCCGTTCATTACAATGCAGGCTTCAATTCAGTACGCATATTATTAAAAACATTTTGAAGGATATTCTCTGAAATTGAATTTATCGTTTCTTGAATATAATTTTTTAGTACGATATTATTAATATAGGTTCTTTCTTCTATAGAAAACGTAACCATATTTCTGAAACACACTATACACTGCAGTGTTTACTTCACTGCTTGGAGACTTCGAATGCAACAGCGGCCGTAAGTTTGTGTGTCTGACGGGAGCAAGGACATTAGTGAAGGGGTGAGAGTGAAGTACATTCAGAAATGCAGGTACAATAAAAATGCAAGTAAAAATAAAATGATGTCCCTGTACATAAGTACTATATGCTGTTCTTTCTGGAAGAGAGATTTTTTTTTACATTTATAGTAGCCTACAGATAGTAGCTACTTTTTTTAAAAAAGACATTCGTTTCAGTAATTACTAAATATCAATCATTCTGCCACTGTTTAATTTATTATAGTCGTCTGTTACTATCCTATTACTGCATACGATATCCGATTATGGATGCTAGTAATAAAGCTTACTTCCCTGTAACGAATTGATTAAAACATAATAAACAACGAGCCATTAATAATTAAGTTGATTAGGTACTGCATTAGTACATTTCAATTTATAAACACTGTGTGTTAGTTTCAGTATTGATTTTATTTTCGCTTATTACAAATTTAATTCATAATTTATGGATTATTAAAATAACTTTAAAGGCCTAACCATTCACAGTGTGCTAATTTAAAAGTCATACTTTCGAATTACTCAGGCAAAAAAATCTGGTCCAAGATCAATGTAGCAACGATTTTGACTGATGTGTGGTTCGAAGAGTACTCTACATAGGCTTACATTTTATGTCACAGAAGACGCTGTGCCCGCAGTTTCAAGCCTGCTGCATGAAATCGAAACATATTTTATGCTCGACCATGCCGAAATGTAGTAATTATACACCTGGTAGTAGTCCTTTAATGCATGTCATTCATTAAAGTTCAGGTTTTCGATTATTCTCGGATATGCAATCGAAAGACAACGAGGGAAACGTCACGGAGGCTGGAAATCCAATACTGTCGCAGAAGGTTATGTTCTGTTACTATAATAATTAGCGTTAATTGTAAATAATATTCAAATAAATTCAATTTGTCACCTCTTTTTTCAATTCTAAATCAATTTCCAGATTATATCAAAATTAGTTCATGTTATTCTCTAGATTACATCAAGGTCAATGACATTATTGTTTCTCGGAAAAAATCAATACTTTCGCATCTGCGCACATCTCACAATTTACGAGCTATGCACAAGGTCATTTCCACTCTTCAGTTAGATACGAATAAAATGAATACTTCTGAATAATTTAAAGTTAGAAATATGGTCGAGCATAAAAAATCGTATGAAACTTGCCTATAATGGTAATTAAGACGCTCGTATGAAAATTATGAAACTCGCTTGCACTCGTTTCATAAACAAACATACTCGCGTCTTAATTACTATCATTATAATAATAATTTATTTATTTAATCTGGCAGAGCTAAGGCCAGTAGGCCTTCTATTCCGCCCAGCCAGACTCTAATTCTAATTAAATACATTTGCTTACATAGTTATTACATTAATATCTAGATCATAAAACAACATGAAAGTAAATAATGAAAACTGGATAACTAATGTTAGTGTGACAATAATAAACACTGGTAAGAATAATAGTTATAATAATAATAATGATAATAATAATAATAATAATAGTAATAATAATAATAATAATAATAATGAGATAATTTATATATTTATCTGTGATATATATAACCATTAAACATTGAGAAATCTGAAACAGCTATTATTGTTGACAATAATTGTTAGAAAAATATCTCGTTAACCTATTCTTAAATTTGTTTGATGTCTGACAGTCCCTGACATTACTCGGTAGGGAATTCCAAAGCCGAGGAACAGCCACAGTGAAAGAAGATGAATATGAGGAAGTTCGGTGGGAGGGAATGGATAATATTGAGGAGTGTTGTGATCGTGTGTCTAGGTTATGATGGGTGGATAAATTTTGAAAACGAGACTCAAGATAGGCAGGAGTGGAGAAATGTAATATGTGAAAGAGAAGGGAAAGACAGTGGATTTTCCTACGAACTTCTAGACGGAGCCAGGACAACATTTCGAGGGATGGTGTTACGTGATCAGCCCGGCGAATATTGCAGACGAAACGGACGCAATATTATGAACACGTTGTAGTCTCTGCGCCGAAGTAACGCTTAGGTCAGTAAGCAGAATATCACAGTAATCGAAGTGGGGCATCACGAGTGTTTGCACTAACATTTTTTTCATGGAAAGGGGTAGAAAATTCTTCAATCGTCTAAACGAGTGGATTAATGAAAATACCTTTTTGCAGGTTTCTGCAACTTGAATGTTCCAATTTAAACTTTTATCCATATAAATACCTAGGTTCTTTATTGATTCACTGAACGGATTTTCGGTGCCGTGTATTTTAATCGGGGACAAATTTGGTATGGTAATAGTGCTTAACAAACGTGAATGGCCCACAATGATTGACTGTGATTTTTCTGGATTTAGTTTAAGTCGGAATTTCCTTGTCCATGTCCAGATTGAGTCCAGGTCGCCATTAATTTTAGTTATTGCATCATTTATTTCGTCAGTGTGGAATTTTATGTATATTTGAAGGTCGTCTGCATAGAGATGGTGATAGGCTCGTTGCATAATGTACTATTAGTTGATACGTCACCAGTTAAGAGTAAATTTAAAATGTTTCGGATTTCCATGGAAAAGACCAAAGCTGATCGAGTAGTATTACTCAAAATAGTTATTTATGAGACAGTTCGTAAAGTTACATTTTCGGCACTAAAGTAAAGTTTGCGAAACCAGTTCGCCTCGTTTCACAAACTTTACACTCGTGCCAAAAATATAACTTTAGGAATGTGTATCATACAATGTTTTTTCTACTACAGCACACATTTACATTAAATAAATATATAAAGTTGGAAAGGTTCTAAGATCACGAATTCATGGCCGTCTAAATTAAGAACTATTAAGAATTAAGTATCCATAGAATCAAGCTAAACCGACCATAATCAACAAAAGGGACATTTACAATGAAAAATAACGTGAACGCCAAAGCTTACGGTCAGGTTATTTAATACAAGCTTTCACAATGATTTCCCGAAACGTTTTAGAAGTGAACACAGAAGCCTGCAAGCTCCAGGCGTTTTATTTGCGGTGACGTCAGCGATGAAACAGAAGCACTATCTGAACGTTCAGCTTAGTTACGTACTTACTTACTAACTTACTTACGTACTTACTTACTTACTTACGTACTTACTAACTTACTTATTTACTTACTTACGTACTTACTTACTAGCTTACATACTTACTAACTTACTTACGTACTTAATTACGTACGTTACTTACTAACTTACTTACGTACTTACTTAATACCTTATGTACTTACTTACTAACTTACATACTTACTTACTAACTTACGTACTTACTTACTAAATTACGTACTTACTTACTAACTTATGTACTTACTTACCTACTTACTTACGTACTTACTGACTAACTTACTTACGTACTTACTTGTTTACGTACTTACTAACTTATTTACTTACGTACTTACTAACTTACTTATTTACTTACCTACTTACGTACTTACTTACTAACTTACTTACTTACGTACTTACTAAATTACGTACTTACTTACTAAATTACGTACTTACTAACTTATGTACTTACTTACCTACTTACTTACGTACTTACTGACTAACTTACTTACGTACTTACTTGTTTACGTACTTACTAACTTATTTACTTACGTACTTACTAACTTACTTATTTACTTACCTACTTACGTACTTACTTACTAACTTACTTACTTACGTACTTACTTACTAACTTACTTACGTACTTACTTACTAACGTACTTACTTACTAACGTACTTACTAACTTGCTTGCTTACTTACTAACTTACTTATTTACGTACTTACTAACTTACTTACGCACTTACTTACTAACTTACGTACTTACTTACTTACTAACTTACTTACTTACGTACTTACTTACCAACTTGCTTACTTACTTACTAACTTACTTACTAATTAACTTGCTTTCTTACTTACTTACTAACTTACTTACTTACTAACTTACTTACTTACTTACTTACTAACTTGCTTACTTACTAACTTACGTACTTACTTACTTACCTACTTACTTACCTACTTACGTACTTACCTACTAACTTACGTACTTACTAACTTACTTACTTACGTACTTACTTACTAACTTACTTACGTACTTATTTACTAACTTACTTACGTACTTACTTGCATAAGTACTTACTTACTAACATACTTACTTACTTACGTACTTACTTACTAACTTACGTACTTACTTACTTACCTACTTACTTACGTACTTACTAAGTTACTTACGTACTTACTAACTTATTTACTTACGTACTTGCTTACTAACTTACTTACTTACGTAGTTACTTACTTACCTACTTACTTACGTACTTACTTACTTACTAACTTACTTACGTACTTATTTACGTACTTACTTACTAACTTACTTACTTATAATAATAATAATAATAATGTTTTATTTTCGCTGGCAGAGTTAAGGCCATAAGGCCTTCTCTTCCACTCAACCAGTCTTAATCAATACAATACATAAATTTAAATTACAAATATTTTCACTACACTTAAAAGGTTCTCCAGCAATAATCTTCACTACACATTTATTTAAATTTAGATAAATCTATAAGGTAAAGTAGTAACTTAATTTATGAGCTAATTTAATTCAATGAATTATAATTAATTTAATATTTGAGATAGCTAGTAAAATGATGAAAATTAATTTAATATAAGCTTACTAGGACTATGTTACAGGGAGAATATATATATTTCTATTTCTATAATGAGAATAATAATGTAATTGCCATTAGAGGTTTTGTAAATCTATTTAGAGAAATTAATGATAATAATAATAATAAGAATGGACAGATGTTAGTTTCATTATAAGTAACAAATATTAATCAGCAATTCATCTGTTAAGTAAGAATTTATGTAATTTTGACCTAAATGAAGCTATTGTCCAACAACCCCTTACATCACTCGGAAGCGAGTTCCAATTTCTAGCAACTGAAATTGTATAGGATGAAGAATATAAAGATGTCTTGTGGTAGGGTATAATGAGTAAATTGTTATGATGAGATCTTGTACTTAGCTGATGATATGCGGATAAATTTTGAAAACGAGAAGCCAAGTACTTACGTACTTACTTACTAATTACTTGCTTGCTTACTTACTTACTTACTTACAAATGCCTTTTAAGGTACCCGCAGGTTCATTGCCGCCCTCACATAAGCCCGCCATCGGTCCCTATCCTGTGCAAGATTAATCCAGTCTCTATCATCATATCCCACCTCCCTCAAATCCATTTTAATATTATCCTCCCATCTACGTCTCGGCCTCCCTATAGATCTTTTTCCCTCGGGCCTCCCAACTAACACTCTATATGCATTTCTGGATTCGCCCATACGTGCTACATGCCCTGCCCATCTGAAACGTCTGGATTTAATGTTCCTAATTATGTCAGGTGAAGAATGCAATCCGTGCAGTTCTGCGTTGTGCAACTTTCTAGCTAGCGCATAAAAAAAGAGGCTGACGGAGAACGCTGGAAGGATCAAAATAAAATGGCGTCATTTGACGAAAGATTAATCCTTCTGCAGTCATATGACAAAACACATAATTCAAATGAAGATAATACTCTGAAAGAAAATAGGTATAAGGAAGATAATCGCCATTAATATGAGGAGCAAGAGTTTGTATTTTAGTTCTTTCAAATGTCCAATAAAGATCATATCTATATAGGATCCGTCAAGAGTGGCTAGTTTTCTGGATGATGCGGGTTGTAGCCCAAACGTAGGTCTGGTCTGTGGAGAAACTTCCGGGCTTGGCCTATACCGCGATGTCTTGGTTCTGGTGGCTGACGTTTTGACCGCTGTGTTCTGGTCATCCTCAGAGCAGTGGATAAGGAAACAGTGTGTGAGCTTGTATACAGGGTGTTTCCGAGGTGGTGTTACAAACTTTCAGGGATGATGACGAAGGGCACATGTATCAATTTGAGATAATAATAATAATAATAATAATAATAATAATAATAATAATGATTTATTTAACCTGGCAGAGTTAAGGCCATACGGCCTTCTCTAACACTCAACCAGGAGTAAAGACTGCGTTACAAAAACACTACAAATTTACAAATTACACTACAATTTTACACACAAAACTGAATAAGATAATAATAATAATAATAATAATAATAATAATAATAATAATAATAATAATAATAAATAAACAACAAATAAGAAGAAATCAGACCTAATATATATAACATACAGAAAGAAAGAAAAAAGCATAATAATATGTGAACAGCAGGTCAAAATAAATGAGGCATACAAAAAAAAGACAATTATTCATAATAATAATAATAATAATAATAATAATAATAATAATAAGAATAAGAATAGTAATAATGATGATAATAATAATAATAATAATAATAATAATAATAATAATAGTAATAAAATAGTGCAGTACAAAGTATACAGTGAATACAATATTTGTAAGTACACACAATAAGGAAAATTAAGATTATATATAGCTCAATTATCACATTAGAGATATAACATTATCGGAAAATATGAAAACAAAAATATAAAATAAGTTGAATATCATTAGAACATAAAAAAAATGTGAATACGTGGAAACATGCAATACAACACTTGTCATAATAGTAAGTTAGTTTGGCAACTCGTCATAAGATAATTTTCTAACTTGGATTTGAAAGAATTCAATGTTCGGCAGCCCTTGACTTCAGGCGGCAGAGAGTTCCAGTGACGAGAGGTAGCAACAGTGAAGGATGAGGAATACAGAGACGATGCGATAAGGAACCCTGGTCCGGAAATTACCGAGTCGAACGTTACAAACAAAAATATTTGTGTGAAAATGAAATGATTTTATTCCTCTGTACACCTTATTTATGCGTATGTATCTGTACATCTTACACACACTGTATTCATCTGACGTTGTTTACGTTGTCTACTTACAGTATTCCGTTCAGTGCGCTGTCTGAGGGAAAGTACACTGTATCTGATTTGTGTGTACCTACCTAAATATTTCAAGTCGTCTCAAGTTATTTCGAAGGATGATATCTCATAATTACGAAGTAACTACTTAAATTAGTGATGATCTGATGAATATTGACGAAATTCCATCTGCCCGACGCATACAGCAACAGTTGGTCTCCCTCTCCTTTGTTAATTAACTTCATCGGATTTATAATAATGCTGTTATCTCAATGTTAAAGCTCCAAGTACCATTTCTTTAATAGTTGGAATTTTGTTGTTGCTACCAGCCGTTTAGAGAATAATTGAAGCATAAAGTTTATACAGCGCAGCTTTGCCTGCTCTTTATTGTTGTCATGGTTACGCGTCTCTGATATGAATCGCAGTATCTTTGGTTTTCAATGGAGATGTAATTGAGGCACTGGCCATAAGGAATGTAAGGCGAATTAGATAGCCAGCTACAGTCTGCCCTTCACATCGTTTCTTTCGTTCGCTCAGCAGTGGAAAATATTCGGTTGCCTCTTCGCATAACATTTTTGTGATAGTCTAATATCGCAGTCGAACAGTTAATGTCACAGAGCAGAATTTTCATATGTGACAGACTCGGGATCGAGTACCGACAGCTCAGAATAGAAATGAATAAAAACTAAAATTCTTCAGCAGGGTTTTATCTGACTGTTACCGCTTTTTCAGCATTTGTTCTTTATCTTCATTATCACGTATTCGGAGAAAAGTAGAGCAACTGCGAGATGAATCAAAACTAACATAATTCAATTTAAATCCTGTCCAAATTCAACGTCGCAAATTTCTAGCGCAATAATTAACAATAGATCCCTATTAGAAACAACAACAACCAAATTTCTTGGCTTAAAAATCGATAATGTGTTCATCATATTAAAGAAATTACCCCCAAACTAAATTCAGCTTGTTTTGCTATTAGATCTATGCAAAAGATAGTAAATATCAATACCTTAAAAACAATATACTTTGCATACTTCCACTCGGTAATGAGTTATGGAATAATATTCTGGGGAAATTCCACAGATAGTAACAATATATTTCTATTACAAAAAAGAGTAATTAGAATAATAGTAGGTGCGAAATCTAGGGAATCGTGTAGGACTATTCTCAAAAAACTACAAATAATTCCCATGGCTTGTCAGTATATCTTTTCATTAATAATCTTCCTCGTATGTAATCGTGAAAACTTTGTAACTAATTCAACAGTTCATAGCATAAATACACGTCAAAAAAATGACTTTCATACTCCATCGGCAAGTCTATCGTGCTATCAAAAAGGAGTGCGTTATATGGCAGTAAAAATTTTCAATAGCCTCTCTATCGATATAAAAAATGAAACTCAAAACATAAGATTATTTAGGGCCAAATTAAAGAAGTACCTAATTTCTCACGCCTGCTATTGTGTAGGAAAATTCATGACATTCAATAACGCTTCATGAAATTGATACTAAAACTTTGTGTTGTACTAGTAGACTATATTGTAAATCTCGTCTGTATATATTTCATCTAGACTGTGACTATAAATTAAGACTTTATAATAGTATTAAGTTTTTTGACTTGTTCCATATTCTAGCTGTAAGCATATAAATACCATGGAATGTTAATAAATACAATACAATACAATACAGATAAAATGTTCTTAATCTTATTCTCTTGCTTTGAACTGGCTGCATTTTATAAATGCTCCATTCATTGCGACAAATGTAGTAAGCAAATATTATTTAACCTTATTCTTCATGGTTCTCGTCCCCTGTTACAGCTTGTATTAAGTACATAATCTGATCTTGCATCACGATTCCATAATCTATCCCCACATTATAATCTGTACACCCGGTCACAACACGAAGATCTATTGTCAGTCCCTCTCCACACAACAGCTGCGTATTCTTCATCTTTTACAATTGACACTATCCGTTCTTGGAATTCATTAGGTACAGACATTAGGAGCTGCCCGACCTTAATCGCTTTCAAGTTCAAAGTGAAAAATATTATTTCTTCCAGGGTATATATTATTATTATTAGGGAACGGATTTCTAGGAGGTCCGTAGTTATTTTGTTTGCAACGTCCTAGACTATGTTATTCAGATATCTCTGCGTTTCATGTACACTGTTTCATTTTAACGGGTTGAACACTAAAACCCATTCTTGGCAAGCACTACTTTCTATAAAGACTACACATTAAAATGCACCTTTTTAACAACAAAACTCATCACATAAACAATCATCATTCACTGCAAAATCAAATGTTTAGATGTTTAGAATAATTATTTTTATATTATGCAAAAATGAGGTACAAAAGTGCTCGAAGAGAAGGAAAATACAGGAGCCGGGAGTCTGTTGAAAATTACGGGCAAATACTAGAGATCCCGGGAAATATGTGAGGGTTGGCAACTCTACTGGCAAATGTTACAAAATAATGAAAACATCTGTAGCCTATTTTTACCGTTATTTATAAAAGGTGAATTAGTACCTAATATTTAATAATAATGTCATTAAAATATTATTTAAAATATAAATCAAATTAATATTCCTGGTTTTATTAGCATTTTTATGTAGATCATTTCTATGGCCTATTTTAGAATCCGACGGGAAAAACTAGTGCATTTATTGATACACAATAAATTATACAAACTCATGTACACAAGATCCTTCGCACGAGCCCGTGCTATAACTATGCACAGTTTGAATCTTGAAAGGAAACGAAAATAATACTACTAATAATAAAATAGTAAAACAACAGTTATCATTATTATTACCCTTATCATTAATTATCACAATTACAACTAATCTTACTTCGAACCAAATTTCACAAAAATAAGAAAAATAAAATAAATGTAAGATATGAAAAGAGGAAAAAACACAGTGAAACACACACACACACACACACACACACACACACACACACACACATATATATATATATATATATATATATATATATATATATATATATATATATACAGGGTGGACCATTTAAGTTGACACTGTACAATATCTCCAAAACTAAGCGTTGTAGACATAAATTTCTTTCATAAAAGTTGCTTGATATTATGTGGGAAAGTAAATTCCATTTGTTGTGTTTTATTTGCAGGACGTTGTGATGGTTATTTTAGGGTCAATTTATTTTTTTTAAATAGGAAGCTACATTTTCTTTGTTGTTTTCTCATTCCTCATAAAAAACTAAACAACCTCTTGTATGAAGCACTTTACGATTGTTCTTAAACCAGGGGAAGAACCGTGTACTACAAAATGGTTTTACAAAATCTGTTTATTTTGTGATGAGGAATAAGAAAACAAAATAAAAAATATTGGCTCCCATTTAAAAAAGTACCTTGACCCTCAAATGACCATCCAAACGTTCTTCAAATAAAACACGACAAATGGTATTTGTGCGAGATGTGCCTATTTGCTTGGTTTCCGCACAGAACCAATACGCGGTAAGTGTGAAATATCACATTCAGTATTCCCAACGTAACACACATAACAATTTCCCTCTTCTTACCGCTTAAGCGCCACATTCATTTTACTGCTTTAGGCTTTTAACATATTATTTTTAGAGACGTTTAACATAGTAATAATTATAAATTGGAAACTTACCACTGCAATTTCACCTGAATTGCAATGTTAATTATTGTTTTTAAATATTTGCAAAAATTAAGTAAAGTCTACTACTCCACAAAAGTTATTGCATTCCTGATGCAAGTAACATTAAGGAAGCCGTGAAAAAATCAACAAGATTCCAGATGCCGATGTTATTACTGCAATATGTTATATAAATAATATTGTTAAAATATTAAAATGAAAAATAAATCATTACATAACCTTACCGTTTGTTTTAAGTTCGCATTTATAGACTGGGAGGAAAAAAAGACAGACGAATATCACGGCCTGCTGGAATATAGTAAACACAGAAAACATTTTATAGCAACAATGTTGAAGATAGATCTTTTTGTTTTTAAAAGTTGCCGTCATTGAACAGAAACCAAGATGAAGATTTCATTGCAACTAATTAGAAATTCGTCTTTCAGGTATGTAATAAACGATCTTCGCACAAAATAATGTACGATACACGAGCGGTATGTTTGTTTTCATGTTCTCGGAAATTAAAAAAGCTCAACTACGTTTCGCTTTTTCAATCTTTTCCTCGAACATGAAAACTTCAACATACCGCTCTTGTAACGTATATTACTATTACTTTCCTCCATACTATCAAGCAACTTTTATTCAAGACATTTCTTTCTACAATGCTTAGTTTTGGAGATATTGGACAGTATCAACTTAAATGGTCCACAATGGTTACAAAACAGCGAACACAATGTCTCATTGCCTCCTCGCCTGCTGTGATGCTGGACTGTTTCGAATGGGTCCAACCATCCATTGCGCTCTTCGTACACAGCCATTCATAATTTTTGTTGTTATTTACGTTGGTGTAAGAACAATCGCAAACTGCTTCATACAAATGTTGTTTAGTTTTTTTTTTATGAGTAATAAGGAAACAACATAAAAATGTAGGTTCCTATTTAAAAAAAATTAAATTGACCCTAAAATAACCATCACAGTGTCCTCAAAATAAAACACGACAAATGGCATTTACTTTACCCCATAATATCAAGCAACTTTTATTAAAGACATTTATTTCTACAACGCTTAGTTTTGGAGATATTGTACAGTATCAACTTAAATGGTCCACACTGTATGTATATATATATATTCCTTAATACAATTCAATTCCTTATTGAAACTGCACGAAATAGTCCAACTAATAAATATAAAGATAATACATAAAAAACATACACACGCAATAAAATTCAAATAGAAAAAAAGACAATAAATACAAAAAGACCATTATCCCCTAATTGCCTCATTCGCTCAGTGTTAATACTACTCATTACAACACTAATTAATAACTCTTTCCCTTATTTCCTCGGCTCCCTCCCCCTCGGCCAGTTCCACCCTCAACTGTCGAACTTTTACCATAAATTTCCCCACACTGTCACAGAATTTAACGTTATTTAACATATTGTATGTTGCCAGGTGCCCCCTGCCAGATGTAATGAAGGACTCTGGCAGGAATCGTTTCCTCAGAGCTTCTGTGGCTTCACACTCCGATAAAATATAGTGTGATGTCTCGCCTCTACCGCAAAGAGGACATATACTCGCCCCCTCTTCGTTGACGATTTTAAGTGGCCTCCAGGCTCCTAGACGAAACCAGATTAAACCCAGTCTACCTTCTCTGCTTCCTCCATAGAGATATAATTCGGTCCCCCAATTTGTTTTGATCATCGATTGGATCTCCAATCTTCTCAGAGGGGTACTCTCTGAATCCATCTCCACCTGTGCCAGATTTCAAGGCCCCGGGACTTCAAATTTTACAAATTAATCACTAGTCTTGTTATATAAAATACTTTATTAAACCATTTTGAATCTTGCGTACACTACTTTTAACACTTGAATATAAATAATTGATTAAATGGCGATCTTACTCGTGTTAATTATGTAAGATTTGTGCGGCTTACAGCTGTTTCGGTGCTTCACGCACCATCCTCAGAGCCTACTAGATCTCGGCGTCATCTCGAACTTCTCTGCCTGTTATGTGGGTGTGTTTGATTGTTGAAAGGTGTTAAAGAGTGGAGTCAAATAGTGTGTGTGTACTGAAATTGATCTGTGTGTTGAGAATTTGTTCGGAGTGTGTTTTAGTGTGTTTGTGTATTTCGTATTGTTCTGGTGTGTTGAGTTTTTTGGTTCTTGGGTTGTATGTGTAGGATTTCCATGTCTGTATTTATGTCATTTTATGTATGGTTAGCATTGGTTATGTGATCGGCATATATAGATGTATTGTGTCCTCTGGTTATTGCTTTAAAGTGTCCTTTGTAGCGTGTTTGGAATGATCTGCCTGTCTGTCCAATGTAAAACTTATCGCAACTATTGCATGTGAGTTTGTATACGCCTGTGTGGTCGTATTTATTTGTTTGTGTTTTTTGTGTGTTGAGATGTCTTTGTAGTGTGTTTTCTGTTCACAACACTACAATGAATAAGTGAACACAATCAAATACATAGCACAAGAAAATGGATACAATCCAAACATAATAGACAACATCATGAGAAAGACAAAACAAAAACTTAACAAACACAAAACACGCAAAACACAACACAAACACAAGAACACAAGAAATACATCACACTAACATTTGAAAACAAAAGCACACACATAAGATGGCATCTTCATTCAGAAAGCAGAAATACAACATAGCATACAGAACAGAAAACACACTACAAAGACATCTCAACACTCAAACAACACAAACTAATAAATACGACCACACAGGCGTATACAATCTCACATGCAATAGTTGCGACAGTTTCTACATTGGACAGACAGGCAGATCATTCCAAACTCGATACAAAGAACACATTAAAGCAATAACCAGAGGACACAATACATCTGCATATGTCGAACACATAACTAATGCTAACCACACATACAATGGCATAAATACAGACATGGAAATCCTACACGTATAACCCAAAAACCAAAAACTCAACACACTAGAACAATACGAAATATACAAACACACTAAAACACACCCTGATCAAATTCTCAACACACAGATCAATTTCAGAACACACACACTATTTGACATCACATTTCAACACTTTTCAACAATCGAACGCACCCACACAACAGGCAGCGAAGTTCGAGATGACGCCGAGATCTAGTAGGCTCTGAGGATGGTATGAAGAAGCACCGAAACAGCTGTAAGCCTCACATGCTTACATAATTAACACGAGTAAGATCGCCATTTAATCAATTATTTATATTCAAGTGTTAAAAAAAGTAGTGTACGAAAGATTCAACATGGATTATCAAGATATAATTCGGTCCCCCAATTTGTTTTGATCATCGATTGGATCTCCAATCTTCACAGAGGGGCACTCTCTGAATCCATCTCCACCTGTGCCAGATTTCAAGGCCCCGGGACCTTAAATTTTACAAATTAATAATTAATTATTTATTTATTTAATCTGGCAGAGCTAAGGCTAGGAGGCCTTCTCTTCCGCCCAGCCAGACTCTAATTCTAATTAAATACATTTGCTTACATAGTTATTACATTAATATCTAGATCATAAAACAACATGAAAGTAAATAATGAAAGTTGGATAACTAATGTTAGTGTGACAATAATAAACACTGGTAAGAAATAGTTATAACAATAATGATGATGATAATAATAATAGTAGTAATAATAATAATAGTAATAATAATAATAATAGATATAATTTAGATATTTATCTGAGATATATATAACCATTAAACATTGAGAAACCTGAAACAGCTATTATTGTTGACAATAATTGTTAGAAAAATATTTCGTTAGCCTATTCTTAAATTGGTTTGATGTCTGACAGTCCCTGACATTACTCGGTAGGGAATTCCAAAGTCGAGGAACAGCCACAGTGAAAGAAGATGAATATGAGGATGTTCGGTGGGAGGGAATGGATAATATTGAGGAGTGTTGTGATCGTGTGTCTAGGTTATGATGGGTGGATAAATTTTGAAAACGAGACGCAAGATAGACAGAAGTGGAGAAATGCAATATGTGAAAGAGAAGGGAAAGACAGTGGATTTTCCTACGATCTTCTAGACGGAGCCAGGACAACATTTCGAGGGGTGGTGTTACGTAAGCACTAGTCCTGTTATATAAAAGATTTCAGTGAAAGTGATGAGAAAGGATTTCTTATATATTCTTTAATTGGTTTACAGGTATCATTACTTTATTTTGTAATGTATCCAAAGAGTTTGGTACCTCGTCCTCCTCACTGTCCTCCTCGTCCTCCTCCGCGCCGCACAGCACCCCCAGTGCCAGGATGCAGATCGTGATCGTGTCTCGCTTCATGATGCAGCCGCTGTCCCGTCGCGTCTTGACCCTGTGTTTGTTGCAAGCTTTACTGCCTGCTGCAGCCATTAAACGCTCTCACTTATCTGCATTCGTAATCGGTGTTACAATTCTCAAACAGCATTCTAATTGAGCTATAAAACCGCGACTTTCTATGTGTGAAGACGTTCTCTGCATACATATCTTTAGAGTAATTTATTGGTCTTTAATTTTATTTCATTATAGCTTCATTGGTAATAATTATAACATTTTATCGCTTTAATTAATTATTGAATCTTAACTGTGTATAATTTAGACTATTCTTCCAAACGGATCTATTTGTACGACACTGCCAACTGCATAAGCTACTGGAATAGGCTGAAAATACATGAAAATGTACATCAACATTTGTTATTAGTTGTACAATGGTAATACGTAATTACAATTGCTATAATTACAATACGACTAATACACTTTTACTACGTCACACTGCCTTCTATGCCCAAGGTTGAGGGTTCGATCCCGGGCCAGGTCGATGGTATTTAAGTGAGCTTAAATGCGACAGGCTCATTTCAGTAGATTTACTGGCATGTAAAAGAACTCCTGCGGGACAAAATTCCGGCACATCCGGCGACGCTGATATAACCTCTGCAGTTGCGAGCGTCGTTAAATAAAACATAACATTTGACTACGTCATACTACTTTTGACCAATAAAACGGTACGAAAGGATATCTTTCAACCAATCATGGCTGCTTGTCGCACAATTTTTATCGCTTTCCTAGGATTTGTTTAATTTTATCGCTTCCCTAACATTTGTTTCTTTGTTTGCCAACATTTCAAACTGAAAATTCTTTACGTTACTATCTGAGAGGATAAAAAGAAAGGCGGGAGCACTCCAAGCAAATATGCTTGATATCGGTGCGACGGATATGATGTCAAACTACATCTTCTGTACTCCATAATCCACCGCGAAATACCGCCAATCGCCAAATATTCAATTGCTACTATTGGTTTCGGTCATAAGTAAACGGTTTAGAATGGATGTGGAGGTAAGAAGAGTATTGGCAGATTACTACATGAATGTACATTTCACTGTATATTTATTAAACGTGTTATGATTGTGTGAGGAAAGTCACTGGGCAGAAAATTATGAATGAAAATGAATGAATGAATGAATGAATGAATGAATGAATGAATGAATGAATGAATGAATGAATGTGATCGCTAGGGAGCGGATTTTTATGTGCTAAAAAATGTAAATATATTTATTTTTTTATGTGCTAAAATGTACGAAAATATTTGCTAAAAATAAATATATTTTTTTTTAAATATGACAAAAATTCCTAACTTAGCTTGAAAAAAAATGTTACTAGGTACTCACCAACCACACTTGAGTGCTAGTAGTTGGCCAAGAATTGCAGTGAACAACAAAGGTCATCTCCAAATTCTCCATCACAAAAGCATGCCGATTTTCTATGAACAACGAGTTATACTGTGAAAACGATCTTTCCACATCACAGGACGTCAGACGTGCATATTTAAAGAGAGGAATGTCACAAACACAAACACCGTCAATTTCACCTACAGGCACACCCTCCAATACTTGAGCAACTTTACACATTTTTTTTATATCCACTGTTTTTCCCAAACACATTCTGGAATTTGTCCCTTAGTAATTGTGCTTCTGAACCTGGTAGCGAGTCTACTTTAATTTCCACGTCACGCACCTCCCTGTTTCAGACAACAGGTTTTTGGATGTTTCGAGCTTTTTTATGGTGCCACACAAAAAGCATAGATTTGCTAATAGGAAAGCTAAATAGTTTTTTTTAACAACATCTTTCAGTATATCTTGAAGGATATCGATTGACGAAGCCCGATAACAGGGAATCACAACAAGATATATTGCCTTACTTGATAGAAATGAGCGAGAGGCGAGAGATTTGTTTAAATTAAATAATGTTCATACCGGAGCTCTTATCTGTTGTGTTTCACAAACAAAGCGTGGAATGAAATCATCTTCAGCAACAATAAACATTCCTAATTATGTGTTGCGAGATCTCTCCTCCTTGTCCATGTTAATTTATTCTCTAATAATAACACTGATATGCTGCCTAGCAGTTCTCAGAACTTGAGGCGATACTATTACAAAAATGGATCACGGATACACCACACAGCGCTTAGAAACACGAAGCAACCAAGAATTCTTAAAAAGATAACGTGCTTCTGACTTTTATAATTGATTTAGTTTTAGAATATTTAAAAATTCTTGTAAAAAAAATTATTTAAGTAAAAAAAAAACTCCAAGATTTATGTGTTTATAATAGATTTCCTGAAAATATGTATTTACATCATTTTTTTTGTGAAAATATGTGTTTTTATGTGAAATAAAATTCGGGTTTTAAACTTGAAACTTCATGTTCAGAATTTGTAAGTTTGTTAATTGTGTTTTATCACACGCAAAAAGAATATTTAATTACATAGGAATCCGCTCCTTAGTGATCAAATCATGCACAAGCTATGACATAACAAACCATTTGAATCATAATATCGGAGAACAACCTTAGATTAAGTTACGTGTTATGATACAAGTAGGCCTACCTTATAGATCATCACATCCCGTCATGCACTACTAAGCATGATTCGTGACAACATCCAATACTTTTCACCTGTGTTACCATGGGATAAATTTAAGTTTTGCTTTCCGCTACTTCCATGACTTTAGCGAGGGCACACAGCGGGTTTCTTGAGCCTACAAGGCTGTGGAGTAATGACTGTGAACTGCAAAACGAGGCAGCAGTAAGGACTGGCGCGCGTCACATCTTTTGTGCTGCACGTCGAACAAAGAGAGGGCATTAACATTTAAATTGCGTCTTTTGCCGTTTATAGAACGAGTTTATTCAATACCGGGCTCTGATGTTTGATAAAACATGTTCCCTGCAATTTATATCCTTAGGTATAGAAATAATTTTTTTCGTTGTGATATGACTTTCGTTATAAGTTAACTTACTTACTTACAAATGGCTTTTAAGGAACCCGAAGGTTCATTGCCGCCCTCACATAAGCCCGCCAGCGGTCCCTATCCTGTGCAAGATTAATCCAGTCTCTATCATCATACCCCACCTCCCTCAAATCCATTTTAATATTATCCTCCCATCTACGTCTCGGCCTTCCCAAAGGGCTTTTTTCCCTCCGGTCTCCCAACTAACACTCTATATGCATTCCTGGATTCGCCCATACGTGCTACATGCCCTGCCCATCTCAAACGTCTGGATTTAATGTTCCTAATTATGTCAGGTGAAGAATACAATGCGTACAGTTCTGTGTTGCGTAACTTTCTCCATTCTCCTGTAACTTCATCCCGCTTAGCCCAAATATTTTCCTAAGAACCTTATTCTCAAACACCCTTAACCTATGTTCCTCTCTCAGAGTGAGAGTCCAAGTTTCACAACCATACTGAAGAACCGGTAATATAACTGTTTTATAAATTCTAACTTTCAGATTTTTTGACAGCAGACTGGATGATAAGAGCTTCTCAACCGAATAATAACAGGCATTTCCCATATTTATTGTGTGTTTAATTTCCTCCCGAGTGTCATTTATATTTGTTACTGTTGCTCCAAGATATTTGAATTTTTCCACCTCTTCGAAGGATAAATCTCCAATTTTTATATTTCCATTTCGTACAATATTCTGGTCACGGAACATAATCATATACTAATATAATAATAAATTTAATAATAATAATAATAATAATAATAATAATAATTTTATTATTGATTACAGAGTGCGTAATGATTTATGGAGTTCAGCAGTAACGGACGGTGGGTTTGAAAGTTGAGGAGGCCAAGACATGAATGATGAGAATATAAAAATATAAGGCCTGTGACGTACCTCATTACCAAGCACAAAAGTTATAGGTTTTAAGAAATTAAAATTAGGTTTTCCAATTTATGTTTTAGGATTTTAAATCTTATGTTTAGGAATTTATATGATTTTACGGGAAAAGAGATTAAAATAAACAACATACTGTTAATGTATTACAACGGCTTGGTAAAGATTGCCTCTTTTTAGGACACTCTAAGTCCTAACCTACGAATTAGGTCTTTTTAGGTCATATTGAATTTATGAATGTTACGCTTTGCTACATAAAACGAATAAGAAAAGCAATATTTCGAGAGTAAGGAGATAGCAACAAAATTGATTCGAAGCTAAGAATCCGGGGCTTGGTCATTAAGTTACATATTTTAATTTTACAGCAAATTAACTCGACCACATGCATATAACATGACTACCGTATGTGTTGTGTGTCAGAGAGAGAAATTGCTACTATGTAAGCGTCAAGTAGACAGGCCGGGATCGCTCCAAAGACAGTCGGTCCTCCGTCGTGTCTCCCACGATTCGATCCAGAATATCAAACCTCTGGAAACGCCACGTTCCGTGGAATGCGTGGTTCTGGGTTGAAAGCTCGACACACTCAGTTTCTCATCGGTTCGTTGGAATGGGGCGCCGGAAGTGATGAAAAACGATGGAAAACCTTGTTTCTGTGGAGTCTGAGTAACCTTTGATTCGCACACGTCCGTTGACATAGCAGTATTGGAGACAGACTTGTATCGGCGGGAAAGTGTATGGTTGAAATTGAATACTCGCTTCTTACCAAAATTGTTTCCTACGGGGTTTGTAAAAGTGTATAAAAAGTTTCCATACTATTGAAAGATGAATCAGAAGCGTGTTTAATTAAAATTTAAAAAGTGAAATCAATGAGCAGATAGTAAGTAATATTTTACAACAAAAATTACCCAGAAAGGGATATGTAGTTTTTTTTTTAATATAAATTTGCGTTCTGAAAGGAAATTTTAAACTGTTACATTTGTTCGTATCAAATTTCTGCATATTTTAAGGACAAAACTAAAATTCTTTCAATCATTCATTATCATAATACACTCCTCTCTTAAATTTACTGAGCATATTGGGAATTAAATCAAAGGGTTTCCCAAAACACGCTATCAAAATAATATTTCATAATATAAAACAATTCTTATCTCGAAACGGAAACAAAAACGAGCAAAATTGAATTAAGTTTGATATTGTGACAGCTGCACCGGGGTTCGAACACGTGTCCGACAGGGCGCGCGGCAGACGAAACGCTGGTACGGGAAGCATCTGCATGCTGAGAGGGCAGAGGGGGTGTATTACGGCAACGCGGCGAGGGGAGGTTGCGCGCGCATCTGCTACTGCCGAGTGAGGAAGGAAGCAAACTGCTACGTGCGGAGTGAAGGGGGGGACGGACCCTCCCGAATCGTCCAGAAGTCCGTCGAGAGTGGAAATCCAGATTATTCGAGAGTGGAATCTTTGGAGAACTCTCCAGAAACTATAGTTTGGTTATGAAAGAGAAGACGCAAGTGAACGTCAGTCAGTCAGTAAGCTAGTGTTGTGTAGCAGTGAAGCCAGCTTCGAGACCAGAGCGCGATTTGAGTTGTGTCCGTAACTGTGGAGCCTGAAGCCCGGAGTTCGAGTGCAGTGGACCGCAGTTGGGGGACCTGAGTTCGAAGTGCAGCGGAACGTCTCTGAAGGTCTGGGGTTCGAGATTCTGTGAACGCGAGTGACTGAGCTAGAAGAACTAGCCAAGACAAACGAGCTGTGAACTGAGAACTGACAGTTCTGTGTTGTAAATAGTGCTTTGTGAATATTAGTTAAGATTAACAGTTCATTGTTGTTCGTAATAGTCCAAGTAAATTGTCATTGTTGTTTGTGGAGTGCAATAACGAACGCTGTGTTACTGTGCGGAGAGCAAATCCCATTGTTGACGGGAGTGAAGTTAAATTGTACAGAGTGAAGAGTTATTGTTGAGATAATAAAATTACATTGTTTTCAGTATAAAAAGTTACAATATATTTCAAAGAATAACCTCTTGAAATTCATGGAATTACTTACGGTTCACCACACATTTCCCGCACTCATTACTTTTTATTGTACAAATTATTGCAACTGAAGATTAGTTTACAAACTTTACATTGCAACTACCAAAACGTGATAAAGCAGTGGAAATAGTCACTTTTCTGCATGAGATACTGGATAGTGTTGTTTTATTCTGAGTTCTCCTCTTCCTTCAGGAAGTGGCAAGCGCACATTTTGCTCTCAGTTCAGGATTTCCTCATTCTTGAAAGTTAATTTTGAACATACGAACTTCATCTTCTTCATCATCATCATCATCATCATCGGCCACATGGTTTAAGCCTTGTTTAGTTCGTTCCGGTCTCATGAAGTATATAAATTTTAAAATTGGTGAAGCCATCTTTTCCTGGGACTACCTATGTTTCGTTTACCAATTCGTCTGTAGTCGAATATTAATTTAGGAATACGGTCTTCAGTCATTCTTTCAACGTGTTGTTTCCATTTATTCCTATATTACGAAACAGCTGACCAGAATAAACCAAGGAGGAAATCAAAACTTGAGGCAGATATAAAATACTGCGGACGAAGGATTAGGGAAACAACTGGTAGTGTCTGACGTCAGGAGCATAGACAAGACTAATGGAGGAAATGCAAGAGAAGACATGAGAAGAACGAGTGTAGGAATGAAGCGACTACCAGATATTAGTGATTGTGAGGACAGAATAGATAGGGCTTTGGAGAAGTTATTAGCGAAGAAGAAGAGTGCTAAAAGTGAGTGCAAGAAAGTTAGGAGTGGCAAAAGTGTAAGAAAAGGAACAGAGAAGAAAGTGTTAAGTGTAAGTAGATAGTGTAATAGTGTAATAAGATAAGACTATCAAACAGTGAATACAAGAGAATTAAAGTGAAAAAAAAAATCTGAACAAATGAGAAGTGGAATGAGAGAGAAATTGCAAGTGTAATTAAGAGAATTAGATATTTCATGTTTTTCAATGTTATGGATTGGGGGTAGTATCAGGGGTACTATAACTGTAGGAGTATTAAAGAAATAAATTTATGGAAAGAGATAATAAAATAGGAAATTTAGGAGTGAAGCGAACAGAATGGGATCAATAAATAAATAGAGGATAGAAAAAAAAAAGTGATGTAAGTGTTGTAAAATAGAGTAAACGGAAAAGTTAGCAAGTAATGTAGGAGTAAATAGCTGGAAAATAATGATAAAGAGTAGGTAGGATGTGAGGGTAGAGAAGAAAATAAATAAAAAATGCAAATTATTAAGGAAGGAATATGCAATATTTAATAGGTGAGCGAGAATTGGAAGGGAGACAGTCTAGGTAGGAGGGAGAGAATAGAAGAGGATAGAGAGGGAAGGATGTAGAGCATTTCAGTTATAACAGAACATTAGAAAGTAATCAAGAAATACTCGGCAAAGAATACATTAATAGAAAAGAGTTGTATGTATTAAAGGAATGGAGGATCGAAAAACAGAAATGTGAAGGTCCATCATAACTGTGAATTGTAAAGTTGACTGACAAATAAATATATCATATATTCCTATTTCTGTAAGTTTTTCAATTATATAGCCTGCTATACTCCTCAAAAATCTCATTTCTATCATCTCGATTCTTCTTTCTTCGGATTTATTAAGAGTCCAGAATTCAGAGCCGTAAAGCAACATTTGGGCTGCCATAACTTTATAAAATTTTAATCTTATTTCTTTTCTAGTGTATTTTAAAGTTCTTTATGCTCGACCATGCCGAAATGTAGTAATTATACACCTGGTAGCAGTCCTTTAATGCATGTCATTAAAGTACACCTACTCATTAAAGTACAGGTGTTCAGCCAATGACAAGTCAGCTTACAGGTGTTCAGCCAATAACAAGTCAGCTTTGTACCGTTATAAAACCGCAAATATCGATTATTCTCGGATATGCAATCGAAAGAGAATTAGCGAAAAGTCACGGAGGCTTGAAATCCAATACTGTCGCAGAAGGTTATGTTCTGTTACTATAATAATTAGCGTTAATTGTAAATAATATTCAAATAAATTCAATTTGTCATCTCGTTTTTCAATTCTAAATCAATTTTCAGGTTATACCAGAGTAATGTTCATGTTATTCTGTGCCAAGGTCAATGAAATTCGGCTTCGGAAAAAATCAATACTTTCGCGTCTGCGCACATCTCACAATTCAGGTCAGTTCGCACATAACCATAATTTTGAATACTTTCAAGTTAGAAATATGGTCGAGCATAAAAAGTCGTATGAAACTTGTTTATAATGGTAATTAAGACGCTCGTATGAAAATTATGAAACTCGCTTGCGCTCGTTTATAAACAATCATACTTGCGTCTTAATTACTACCATTATAGGCTCGTTGCATAATGTACTATTTTATTATCCCACAGAGATAATTAAATTTGTTTATTTTATTTGTAAAATCTTCTTTTCTTGCATATGAGATATTGCAGCCCAGATAATTAAAAGTATTAATTTGTTCTATCAGTCTTCCATTCAACACCATTTTGGCTCTAATAGTTTCTAATCCTCTAAGCTATTTTCTTTGCTAATTGTGTTTAATTTAAATATTGTCATTGGTAGGTCATCTTCGGAATCACAAATTAAAACCTGATCATCGGCAAAATGTATCGTATCTAAGTTTATGTTTTTATATTTTAAAATGTACTTTCAAATCCATCTGCCACTTCTGCACGATGTCGTCCACATACACATTCAAAAGTGACGGTGACAATGGGCACCCTTGTCTTACTCCTCTATTTATATTGGCTATTTGTTGTCCTTCTTTACAATCAATTACAATTTGGTTATTAGTGTACAAATGTCTTATTATTGTTATTAAGTGTTGTGGTATGCCTTTTTGTTGCATTATGTCCCATAACTTCTTTCTGTTAACTTTATCAAACGCTTTTTCATAATCTATGAATGCCATAAATGTTGGTAAATTGAATTCCCCATGTTTTTCAATTATCTGACAAACAGCGAATATGCAGTTAGAACAAGATCTTTCTTGTCTGAATCCATTTTGAGATTCATTGATTATATGTTCCATTATTACATTAAAGCGATTTTTTATTATAGATGCATACATTTTATAACCTGTATTTAGTATACTTATTCCCCTATAATTAACACAGTCATGTCTGTCTCCATTTTTGTATATCGGATTAATTTTGGCAAACTTTGTATCCAGAAATCAGTATGCTAGCCATTGGATGGAAAATTGAAATATCGTTTCATGCCAGGTCATTGGTTGCAGTGGTCTTTATTATTATTATTATTATTATTATTATTATTATTATTATTATTATTATTATTATTATTATTGGGGAGAAAACCTTTGGGGAGGCCGAGACGTAGATGGGAGGATAATATTAAAATGGATTTGAGGGAGGTGGGATATGATGATAGAGAATGGATTAATCTTGCACAGGATAGGGACCGATGGGGGCTTATGTGAGGGCGGCAATGAACCTTCGGGTTCCTTAAAAGCCATTTCTAAGTAAGTATTATTATTACTGTTATTATTTTATTATTATTATTATTATTATTATTATTATTATTATTATTATTATTATTGGGAAAAAGACGTTTGGGGGGCCGAGACGTAGATGGGAGGATAGTATTAAAATGGATTTGAGGGAGGTGGGATATGATGATAGAGAATGGATTAATCTTGCACAGGATAGGGACCGATGGCGGGCTTATGTGAGGGCGGCAATGAACCTTCGGGTTCCTTAAAAGGCATTTGTAAGTTGTAAGTAAGTAAGTATTATTATTATTATATTTATTATTATTATTATTATTATTATTATTATTATTATTTAAATATGTGAAATGCCTGTTATTATTCGGTTGAGAAGCTTTTGTCATCTAGTCTTCTGTCAAAAAGTCTGAAAGTTAGAATTTATAAAACAATTATATTACCGGTTCTGTATGGTTGTGAAACTTGGACTCTCACTTTGAGAGAGGAACAAAGATTAAGGGTGTTTGAGAATAAGGTTCTTAGGAAAATATTTGGGGCTAAGAGGGATGAAGTTACAGGAGAATGGAGAAAGTTACACAACGCAGAGCTGCACGCATTGTATACTTCACCTGACATAATTAGGAACATTAAATCCAGACGTTTGAGATGAGCAGGACATGTAGCACGTATGGGCGAATCCAGAAATGCATGTAGAGTATTAGTTGTGAGGCCGGAGGGAAAAAGACCTTTGGGGAGGCCGAGACGTAGATGGGAAGATAATATTAAAATGGGTTTGAGGGAGGTAGGATATGATGGTAGAGACTGGATTAATCTTGCACAGGATAGGGACCAATGGCGGGCTTATGTGAGGGCGGCAATGAACCTACGGGTTCCTTAAAAGCCGGTAAGTAAGTAAGTATTATTATTATTACTCCTCCCCTTTCCTATATTGTGTCTTCCTTCATTTCGCAGGTCCTGAATAGTACTATCTTGTAACGAATAGAAATTACAGTGTATTCTAGATTATGCACGGTAATTGCGAGTAGATAAACCTCGAATAATCCGCCATTGAGGTGATACGTATGTTCAAGAAGAAATTTGAATTGTTTAACATTAAAACACAGATGTAACTTCATATAGACTTAAATTATACAGGGTGTTTCAAAAATACGGGGCATAATTTGAAGTATGTAATTCCCACATGTAGACAATCAAAATAGTTCATTACAACATGTGTCCGGAAATGCTTCATTTCCGAGTTATGGCCTTCACAACATTGAAATTCACCGGAACGTTTTTCTTTCCGCAGGTCTTTGTCATTACAGAAGATGTTCAAAATGTCCACCTCCTGCTTGAATACAGACCTCACATCGATGTCTCATTAACCTGCGAACACGATCCCAAACTCCAGGAGTATTGCGTATGTCCTCAGAACATGCCACAATTCGATTCCGAAGGGATTCCAAATCAAGCACCGGATACGAATAAACCAATTATTTTAAATGGCCCCACAAGTAGAAATCGAGAGGGTTCAGATCAGGTGAGCATGGAGGCCAAGCAACTGGGCCATCTCTACCTATCCATCGATCAGGAAACCTTCGATCCAAGTAGCGGCGAGCCGTACGACTGAAGTGTGCAGGAGCGCCATCATGCAAGAAGTGAATGTGTTGACGATTGATCAGTGGAGTGTCTTCTAAAACATGAGGTATGGTGTTTTCCAGGAAGTTTGTTGTGAAGGCCATAACTCGGAAATGAAGCATTTCCGAACACATGTTGTTATGAGCTATTTTGATTGTCTACATGTGGGAAATACATACCTAAAATTATGCCCCGTATTTTTTAAACACCCTGTATAACGAATGCTACACAGTTACTCAAAGCGCCTAATTAAAAACTTGTGCGTACTGTGTAAGCATTATTGGAATGTAATACAAAATCTACCCTCAAACCAGACCCCCAAACTGGAGGAAGCTTCAAGGTCACTGCTCACTGTTTGAGAGGGAAGACGCTTGTGATGTAGCCTATAGTCGAGTCCGACAATTTGTAGCCCATAAAAAGTCGTGGTTAATTCGAAAAGCGGATAATCCTCTCTCAGAAAATCGAGAGTTTATTGTTCTTTGGTATTGAAATAAAAAATGCTTAATATTTCTGAATCACACCGGAATCTTACTTCACTCAAACTCTTTCCTCTTGTTTCAGGTAAGTCTACAATCCTTGGTCCTGAGAAGAAATCGCCAATAGGCTAGAACAAGTAAGATTTATTGCATTTTAAATAGAGTAAATTCACATAGGTTATAGATGTAATATTTTTCACAGAAATATATTATAAAGTTTAATGATGTACTTACAGTATGAATATTGTGAATAATAATTTTTGGTGGGAACACAAAGTAACCCACTTGCCTTCATCTCATCTTTTTACGGGAAGAATTCCATCACAGTCACTTTGCCCGTCTATAGAGCTCATATTATTTCGGCTGTTTCTTGTCAACGGTTTTGGAGGAAACCAATCAAAATCTTAAGGGACGGGAAAATGCAGGTCATAGTAAATTAAGAGTTTAATTGTGCAGTTATCTTTACGTAACACTAGTGGCTTGTGCAGCAAATACTGCAAACTGAGTTCATTTAACCTTCAAATAAAGTTTCAGATTTATTTTTAATGAAGAATACCAGACATTTTGAAAGTAATTTGCTTCCATAATAATGAAACATACTCCCTCTGAATGGTCTTTTAATGCCAAATACTTTTTCTAGAAACTATCCACTTTCAGTTTTTGAGTTTCAACGCGAAAACGCAAGTAACAATGTCAGTACGATCAGTCGGTGCATGAGGTGGGAGTGAAGCAGTAGCTATTTCAGGTTATTGTGGATTGTAGGTTAGAGTTATGAAAATATCCTCTCGTCTCTTCTCTCCCCTCTCCCCACTGCCCTCCTGCCCCCGTGCTCCCGTAAACTCTGGCCCTCGTGCCCCGTGCCGTCGTCTCCTCGTGCCCTCGAGCTCTCGTACCCTCAAGCTCTCGTGCCCCCATGCCCTCGTGCCCTCATGCTCTGGTGCTCTCGTGCCCTGGTGCCCTCATTCCCTCGTGCCCTCGTGCACTCTTGGCCTCGTGCCCTGGTGCCCTCATGCCCTCGTGCCCTCATGCCCTCGTGCCCTCATGCTTTCATGCTCTCATGCCCTCGTGCCCTCGTGCTCTCGTGCCCTCGTTCCCTCGTGCCCTCGCGCCCTCGTGCCCTCGTGCCCTCATGCTCTCTTGCCCGCATACCCTCGTGCCCTCATGCCCTCGTGCCCTCATGCCCTCGTGCCGTCGAGCCCTCATGCCCTCGTGCCCTCATGCCATCGTGCCCTCGTGCCCTGGAGCCCGCAAGCCCTCGTGCCCTCATGCCCTCATACCCTCGTGCTCTCGTACCCTCGTGCTCTGTTGCCCTCGTGCCCTCATGCCCTCGTGCCCTGGTTCCTGCATGCCCTCATGCACTCATGCTCTCGTGCCCTCATGCCCTCGTGCTCTCGTGCCCTCGTGCCCTCATGCCATCGTGCCGTCATGCCCTCGTGCCCTCATGCCCTCTAGCCCTCATGCCCTCGTGCCCTCATGCCCTCGTGCCCTCGCGCTCTCGTGCCCTGGTGCCCGCATGCACTCGTGCCCTCGTGCCCTCAAGCCCTCGTGCCCTCATGCCCTCGTGCCCTCGTGCCCTCATGCCCTCTTGACCTCATGCCCTCGTGCCCTCATGCCCTCTTGCCCTCGTGCCATCGTGCCCTCGCGCTCGCGTGCCCTTGTGCCCGCATGCCCTCGTGCCCTCATGCCCTCGTGCCCTCAAGCCCTCTTGCCCTCATGCCCTCGTGCCCTCATGCCCTCGAACCCTCATGCCCTCGTGCCCTCATGCCCTCTTGCCCTCGTGCCCTCGCGCTCTCGTGCCCTGGTGCCCGCATGCCCTCGTGCCCTCAAGCCCTCGTGCCCTCATGCCCTCGTGCCCTCATGCCCTCTTGACCTCGTGCCCTCGTGCCCTCATGCTTTCTTGCCCTCGTGCCATCGTGCCCTCGCGCTCGCGTGCCCTTGTGCCCGCATGCCCTCGTGCCCTCAAGCCCTCGTGCCCTCATGCCCTCGTGCCGTCATGCCCATCGTGCCCTCATGCCCTCATGCCCTCATGCCCTCGTGCCTTCATGCCCTCGTGCCCTTATGCCCTCATGCCCTCCTGCTCTCGTGCCCTCGTGCCCTGGTGCCCGCATGCCCTCTTGCCCTCGTGCTCTCGTACCCTCGTGCTCTGTTGCCCTCGTGCCCTCATGCCCTCGTGCCCTGGTTCCTGCATGCCCTCATGCACTCATGCTCTCGTGCCCTCGTGCCCTCGTGCTCTCGTGCCCTCGTGCCCTCATGCCATCGTGCCGTCATGCCCTCGTGCCCTCATGCCCTCTAGCCCTCATGCCCTCGTGCCCTCATGCCCTCGCGCTCTCGTGCCCTGGTGCCCGCATGCACTCGTGCCCTCGTGCCCTCAAGCCCTCGTGCCCTCATGCCCTCGTGCCCTCGTGCCCTCATGCCCTCTTGACCTCGTGCCCTCGTGCCCTCATGCCCTCTTGCCCTCGTGCCATCGTGCCCTCGCGCTCGCGTGCCCTTGTGCCCGCATGCCCTCGTGCCCTCATGCCCTCGTGCCCTCAAGCCCTCTTGCCCTCATGCCCTCGTGCCCTCATGCCCTCGAACCCTCGTGCCCTCATGCCCTCTTGCCCTCGTGCCCTCGCGCTCTCGTGCCCTGGTGCCCGCATGCCCTCGTGCCCTCAAGCCCTCGTGCCCTCATGCCCTCGTGCCCTCATGCCCTCTTGACCTCGTGCCCTCGTGCCCTCATGCTTTCTTGCCCTCGTGCCATCGTGCCCTCGCGCTCGCGTGCCCTTGTGCCCGCATGCCCTCGTGCCCTCATGCCCTCGTGCCCTCAAGCCCTCGTGCCCTCATGCCCTCGTGCCGTCATGCCCTCATGCCCTCGCGCTCTCGTGGTCTGGTCCCCGCATGCCCTCGTGCCCTCATGCCCTCGTGCCCTCATGCCCTCGTGCCCTCGTGCCCTGGTGCCCTCATGCCCTCTTGACCTCGTGCCCTCGTGCCCTCTTGCCCTCGTGCCATCGTGCACTCGCGCTCGCGTGCCCTTGTGCCCGCATGCCCTCGTGCCCTCATGCCCTCGTGCCCTCATGCCCTCGTGCCCTCCTGCCCTCGAGCCCTCATGCCCTCATGCCCTCGTTCCCTCGTGCCCTCGCGCTCTCGTGCCCTGGTGCCCGCATGCCCTCGTGCCCTCGTGCCCTCAAGCGCTCGTGCTTCATGCCCTCGTGCCCTCATGCCCTCTTGACCTCGTGCCCTCATGCCCTCTTGCCCTCGTGCCATCGTGCCCTCGCGCTCGCGTGCCCTTGTGCCCACATGCCCTCGTGCCCTCAGGCCCTCGTGCCCTCAAGCCCTCGTGCCCTCATGCCCTCATGCCCTCGTGCCCTCGCGCTCTCGTGGCCTGGTCCCCGCATGCCCTCGTGCCCTCATGCCCTCGTGCCCTCATGCCCTCATGCCCTCGTGCCCTCGTGCCCTGGTGCCCGCATGCCCTCGTACCCTCGTGCTCTGTTGCCCTCGTGCCCTCATGCCCTCGTGCCCTGGTTCCTGCATGCCCTCGTGCCCTCATGCTCTCGTGCCCTCGTGCCCTCGTGCCCTCATGCCCTCGTGCCGTCATGCCCTCGTGCCCTCATGCCCATCGTGCCCTCATGCCCTCATGCCCTCGTGCCTTCGTGCCCTCATGCCCTCCTGCTCTCGTGCCCTCGTGCCCTGGTGCCCGCATGCCCTCGTGCTCTCGTACCCTCGTGCTCTGTTGCCCTCGTGCCCTCATGCCCTCGTGCCCTGGTTCCTGCATGCCCTCATGCACTCATGCTCTCGTGCCCTCGTGCCCTCTTGCTCTCGTGCCCTCGTGCCCTCATGCCATCGTGCCGTCATGCCCTCGTGCCCTCATGCCCTCGTGCCCTCATGCCCTCGAGCCCTCATGCCCTCGTGCCCTCATGCCCTCGTGCCCTCGCGCTCTCGTGCCCTGGTGCCCGCATGCCCTCGTGCCCTCGTGCCCTCAAGCCCTCGTGCCCTCATGCCCTCGTGCCCTTATGCCCTCTTGACCTCGTGCCCTCGTGCCCTCATGCCCTCTTGCTCTCGTGCCATCGTGCCCTCGCGCTCGCGTGCCCTTGTGCCCGCATGCCCTCGTGCCCTCATGCCCTCGTGCCCTCAAGCCCTCTTGCCCTCATGCCCTCGTGCCCTCATGCCCTCGAGCCCTCATGCCCTCGTGCCCTCATGCCCTCTTGCCCTCGTGCCCTCGCGCTCTCGTGCCCTGGTGCCCGCATGCCCTCGTGCCCTCAAGCCCTCGTGCCCTCATGCCCTCGTCCCCTCATGCCCTCTTGACCTCGTGCCCTCGTGCCCTCATGCCCTCTTGCCCTCGTGCCATCGTGCCCTCGCGCTCGCGTGCCCTTGTGCCCGCATGCCCTCGTGCCCTCATGCCCTCGTGCCCTCAAGCCCTCGTGCCCTCATGCCCTCGTGCCCTCATGCCCTCATGCCCTCGTGCCCTCGCGCTCTCGTGGTCTGGTCCCCGCATGCCCTCGTGCCCTCATGCCCTCGTGCCCTCATGCCCTCATGCCCTCGTGCCCTGGTGCCCGCATGCCCTCGTGCCCTCGTGCTCTCGTACCCTCGTGCTCTGTTGCCCTCGTGCCCTCATGCCCTCGTGCCCTGGTTCCTGCATGCCCTCGTGCCCTCATGCTCTCGTGCCCTCATGCCCTCATGCCCTCTTGACCTCGTGCCCTCGTGCCCTCATGCCCTCGAGCCCTCATGCCCTCATGCCCTCTTGCCCTCGCGCTCTCGTGCCCTGGTGCCCGCATGCCCTCGTGCCCTCAAGCCCTCGTGCCCTCATGCCCTCGTCCCCTCATGCCCTCTTGACCTCGTGCCCTCGTGCCCTCATGCCCTCTTGCCCTCGTGCCATCGTGCCCTCGCGCTCGCGTGCCCTTGTGCCCTCATGCCCTCGTGCCCTCATGCCCTCGTGCCCTCAAGCCCTCGTGCCCTCATGCCCTCGTCCCCTCATGCCCTCTTGACCTCGTGCCCTCGTGCCCTCATGCCCTCTTGCCCTCGTGCCATCGTGCCCTCGCGCTCGCGTGCCCTTGTGCCCGCATGCCCTCGTGCCCTCATGCCCTCGTGCCCTCAAGCCCTCGTGCCCTCATGCCCTCGTGCCCTCATGCCCTCATGCCCTCGTGCCCTCATGCCCTCTTGCCCTCGTGCCCTCGCGCTCTCGTGCCCTGGTGCCCGCATGCCCTCGTGCCCTCAAGCCCTCGTGCCCTCATGCCCTCGTGCCCTCATGCCCTCATGCCCTCGTGCCCTCGCGCTCTCGTGGTCTGGTCCCCGCATGCCCTCGTGCCCTCATGCCCTCGTGCCCTCATGCCCTCCTGCTCTCGTGCCCTCGTGCCCTGGTGCCCGCATGCCCTCGTGCTCTCGTACCCTCGTGCTCTGTTGCCCTCGTGCCCTCATGCCCTCGTGCCCTGGTTCCTGCATGCCCTCATGCACTCATGCTCTCGTGCCCTCGTGCCCTCTTGCTCTCGTGCCCTCGTGCCCTCATGCCATCGTGCCGTCATGCCCTCGTGCCCTCATGCCCTCTAGCCCTCATGCCCTCGTGCCCTCATGCCCTCGCGCTCTCGTGCCCTGGTGCCCGCATGCACTCGTGCCCTCGTGCCCTCAAGCCCTCGTGCCCTCATGCCCTCGTGCCCTCGTGCCCTCATGCCCTCTTGACCTCGTGCCCTCGTGCCCTCATGCCCTCTTGCCCTCGTGCCATCGTGCCCTCGCGCTCGCGTGCCCTTGTGCCCGCATGCCCTCGTGCCCTCATGCCCTCGTGCCCTCAAGCCCTCTTGCCCTCATGCCCTCGTGCCCTCATGCCCTCGAACCCTCGTGCCCTCATGCCCTCTTGCCCTCGTGCCCTCGCGCTCTCGTGCCCTGGTGCCCGCATGCCCTCGTGCCCTCAAGCCCTCGTGCCCTCATGCCCTCGTGCCCTCATGCCCTCTTGACCTCGTGCCCTCGTGCCCTCATGCTTTCTTGCCCTCGTGCCATCGTGCCCTCGCGCTCGCGTGCCCTTGTGCCCGCATGCCCTCGTGCCCTCATGCCCTCGTGCCCTCAAGCCCTCGTGCCCTCATGCCCTCGTGCCGTCATGCCCTCATGCCCTCGCGCTCTCGTGGTCTGGTCCCCGCATGCCCTCGTGCCCTCATGCCCTCGTGCCCTCTTGCCCTCGTGCCATCGTGCCCTCGCGCTCGCGTGCCCTTGTGCCCGCATGCCCTCGTGCCCTCATGCCCTCGTGCCCTCAAGCCCTCGTGCCCTCATGCCCTCGTGCCCTCATGCCCTCATGCCCTCGTGCCCTCGCGCTCTCGTGGTCTGGTCCCCGCATGCCCTCGTGCCCTCATGCCCTCGTGCCCTCATGCCCTCATGCCCTCGTGCCCTCGTGCCCTGGTGCCCGCATGCCCTCGTGCCCTCGTGCTCTCGTACCCTCGTGCTCTGTTGCCCTCGTGCCCTCATGCCCTCGTGCCCTGGTTCCTGCATGCCCTCGTGCCCTCATGCTCTCGTGCCCTCATGCCCTCGTGCCCTCAAGCCCTCGTGCCCTCATGCCCTCGTGCCCTCATGCCCTCGTGCCCTCGCGCTCTCGTGGTCTGGTCCCCGCATGCCCTCGTGCCCTCATGCCCTCGTGCCCTCATGCCCTCGTGCCCTCGTGCCCTGGTGCCCGCATGCCCTCGTGCCCTCGTGCTCTCGTACCCTCGTGCTCTGTTGCCCTCGTGCCCTCATGCCCTCGTGCCCTGGTTCCTGCATGCCCTCGTGCCCTCATGCTCTCGTGCCCTCGTGCCCTCGTGCTCTCGTGCCCTCGTGCCCTCATGTCCTCGTGCCGTCATGCCCTCGTGCCCTCATGCCCATCGTGCCCTCATGCCCTCATGCCCTCGTGCCTTCATGCCCTCGTGCCCTTATGCCCTCATGCCCTCCTGCCCTGGTGCCCGCATGCCCTCGTGCCCTCATGCCCTCGTGCCCTCATGCCCTTGTGCCCTCCTGCCCTCATGCCCTCATGCCCTCGTGCCCTCTTGCCCTCGTGCTCTCGTGCCCTCGTGCCCTGGTGCCCGCATGCCCTCGTGCCCTCATGCCCTCGTGCCCTCATGCCCTCGTGCCCTCGCGCTCTCGTGCCCTGGTGCCCGCATGCCCTCGTGCCCTCATGCCCTCGTGCCCTCATGCCCTCGTGCCTTCATGCCCTCGTGCCCTCATGCCCTCATGCCCTCGCGCTCTCGTGCGCTCGTGCTCTCACGCCTTCTGGTCTTCTGCCCTCTGCCCGCTCCTCTCTCCCCTGTGCCTTCTTTTCTCTTATCATTTTCTTTTCCTTTTCTTTTCTTCATGTTTCCTTGTTTTTGCCTTCTTTCTCCATTCGCTTGCTTTCTACGTTATTCTCAATCTCTCCTACTGTATCTTAAATCCTTGTCGTCACATTCTTCATATTCAATCTCTACACTGCCTCCAGTGTCATCATCAGCATCATCATCTGAACTTTCATCTATGATCTGCATAGTGTCGATCATCACGTAAGTTTTCATCCAGTGTTACTTTGTTAGATAAAACATACTTAAGGGATAAATAAACCGCACGAACAGAAAATTTTCTATTAATTCTCTTGATACGTAAATCTGACGTACACTTCCAAATAATTATATCTCATAATAAGTTGGCCAAGCGTGTAAGATGCAACCTGCTGTCACGACTACTATAGTCAGCAACTGAAAGACGGAGGCATAGCTAGAAGAAGGAGGTGCTCTCTTGGCGGGAAAAGTAGTGAGGATCAATTGTTTATCCATTATCCGTCAAAATTACGTACGACAGAAGTTTTAAACAATGGCATTACTTCCTTGCGAGCTGGAAGAAAACAAGTGTTTGATTTCCACGTATCCTACAAGTTTAATACAAGTAGTGTTAAGTTCATAACAATAAACTTAGTATCTCGTTATCATTATATTACTTCTCTTAAAATAATTATCTACAGTCAGATGGAAAGAATTTTATAACATTATAAGTTCCCGTGCATGAAATCGAAACTTCACGTTGATATCGATGTTATACGCATTCCTAATTTATAGTCTCAACAAATGTTGACGCAACATCTGTCGATCGACCACGCTGTTACGTAAGTTTTATAGTTTTTTCTTTCTCTGCGTCTACTTACTTCAGGCCCCGAAAGATTTCACTTTCATATCATCAGTATAGCATTATGTGTTGCATTAACTATAATAATATTTCATTTTTAATGGTAATAATGTCACCAAACATTCTTAAGTTTTGTAGTTCTTAATATAGAATACGCAGCTGTACTCGGAAAACTACAGACCAGAGAATCAGACCTGTAAATTATTTTTATACGTTATGAAAAATTACACAAATGAAGATCGACATATTGGCATTATGATGGGAAAGAATCTGACCCATCTGAACTCTAAGTATGTCAGCAATCCTGTAGGTCATGGCCTTCGTGTAATAGTCTATTGCTTATTGTAGTGTGTGTTTTGTTTTATTCTGAAATGCAATTAATTAGTTCCCAAACTGACGAAAGATGGATTTTGGAAAATAGCAAAATGATGTAGGAAAATTGACATTTCAGTGAAATCTACAATTTTTCTGAAGAACTTTGGGTTCCAAGCTTCAAAATGAGGGGTCATTTATTAAAATCCGTTCAGCCGTTTTCCCGTAATTTTCATTACCAGTTCAAATTATATATATAGATCGTCGTCATGGTTACCGTCCTGACAAGTGTTACATGTTAGGCTCTTATTGGTCTGTTACGGTTTTAGTATGTCAGTTCATTTGGACTTTATAACCACACGAATTTAATTAACTCAATTAAAGTTGTTGTAGTTATGTAATGTGTAATAATTAATTGAAAATACATCAATTTGATTTCAGTATTAAGTTTTATTCAACTTTTATGGACATGATTATTATGCATTACCTTCATTACAACAGCCACAATAGTGAAATCTATCTTATACCTCATTTGTGTCAATTTACACTTCGTACATCCTTGTGTATATGGAGTTGCTGCCGACGTATGAGACATTTGTGTATGTATGTATGTATTTATTTATTTATTCACACTGAAATGGGATATACCCGGTGGCAGCGGTAACTAATTACACTCAATAATGACAATAATAAACTTATTAATTAAAAATACAATTAATAATACTAATAATAATAACAGGGAATATCCTAAATTAAATGAAGCACGATCACTTAAAATAACATTTGAAATAAATCTAATTTGTATCTTAAAACTAAGATCGAATTAAAAAACACGCGTATATGTTCATATCTGCACAAGTACCTTTCAACATTACACTTATTTCGTTATCAACTCACTCACTGCACTGGAACTACGACACATTTCACTGCTTCTATCATTATTTCACTAACACTTCAAAAACATTTCACTGTTCAAATACTTTGCACTGCCACTATAAACTATAAAGCTTCACTGACAGGAACACGTTTCACTTACGCTACACACTTCACTGACACAACATAATTCTTCACTGACACAACATAATTCTTCACTGATACAACACTTCAATAACAACATATCATTTACACCCTTTAAATACTGTGTATAATTACCGTCTATTAGTAAAGTACTTAAGTCCTTTATCAATACGTTTTTGTACGATCGTGCTTTTTGTTGTAGTCTACTGCATTTACCAATACTGTTAACATGCCTTGCAAGTTGGATTAATTCGAACACGCGGACTGGTTGCTGGAGAAACATTATCTATTGTTGCAACACATAAAAGCATTGGTGAAGTTATATGATACTACAGTACTAAAGAATTACAGGCAATGTTTCATACCTCCCAATATTTACGTCCACGGACGTATGTACGAGTATGTATGCCTTATATGTACTTTAACAACAACTTTGACTATTATTTATCAACAGTAATCTCACTAGAGGTTTTGATTTATCTAGAGAAAATCAATTTTCAAATTTGAATGTTTTAGTGGTTGGTGGTTCAGTTGATGTTATATTGGACGTGTGCGTAAAAGAAGTGAACTCGTTGATGTACATGGTGTATCCCTCAACTTATTCAGGATTTCCGAATGGTGCTCTTCATATATGACCAGTGATCTTTATTAATTCTTGTTCTTGAATGCCAATGCGAGTCATATTTGAAAGTGCTGTGCATCGACTGGAGTGGTTTGTAATGTTGGCAAACAAAGAAACAAATGCTAGGGACGCGATAAAATTGTGCGATAAGCAGCCATGATTGGTTGAAAGACGTACTTTCGTACCGTTTTATTGGTCGAAAATAGTGTGACGTAGTAAAAGTGTAATAGTCAAAATAATACTCCTTTTATTGTTACTGTATACTGACTAAAATGGCGGACCATCAAAAAACTCTGTTCTTGTGGTTATTTGTTTAACTATTGGCCTAATACAAGACAATACTCAAAGACCTTGAAAAATAAACTTACTCTAAATTTTCAATTTAAAAAAATATCGTAAAAATATGCAGTATTTGCAACATACGGCTAATGGATATTCACAGATTGTTAGTGATTTAAAAACATGTTAAAATAATGAATTTTGTTGGTCTCTGTTAGAAATATATTAACTAACTATAAAATATCGTTCTTACTAATAAAAACTCTATATACAGACTTTTAACTGTCTTATACTTATACAATGAGTAGCTAGTTTATACGTCGTGTGTAAATTCCTTACTAATAATCACTACATACGTCGTGTATAACAGTATAGCTGTTAACGCAGCTACGTCATAGTTTCGTCATTATTCGTTACGAAAGGTAATAGAATATCTGAGATTCCCTATTGCATCCGGTAGAGCGCTCTAGTGTGCCATGTTAAGTATCGATAGTACAACTGGCTCTGATCGATTACCACACTATATTTTGGTCAAAGAGTACAAGCTACAGCATTAATATTCTACTTATTCTGTGCTCTTTGGTGTGTTCTTCTGTGGTTACAAGGCATCCATCATCATAAAATGACAGTCGATACGAACAGCTGTTAGAGGGGCGGCCATTTTTTCGCTATATACAACGCTTAAACAAGGGGTTTCGTGTATATAACTACTGCAAAGCAATTCCCATTGTATAGTTACAGACTGTTTATACGTCCATCGCTTATTCATGGTTTATTAGTAACTTTTGCTGTCTCAACTCTTCATAAGTCTTGTATGAAAACTATACACGGTTTATTAGTAAGGCCGTATATATACAAAATTATATATATACATATATTAATATGGATTTGAGGGAGGTGGGATATGATGATAGAGACTGGATTAATCTTGCACATGATAGGTACCAATGGCGGGCCTATGTGAGGGCGGCAATGAACCTCCGGGTTCATTAAAAGCCAGCAAGTATATAATATAATATATATAGTCCACACCTGTGGAGTAACGGTTAGCGCGTCTAGCCGTGAAACCATGTGGCTCAGGTTCGATTCCCGGTCCGGGCATGTTACCTGGTTGAGGTTTTTCCGGGGTTTTCCCTCAAACCAATATGAGCAAATGCTGGGTAATTTTCGGTGCTGGACCCCGGACTTATTTCACCGGCATTACCACCTTCATCTCATTCAGACGCTAAATAACCTAAGATGTTGATAAAGCGTCGTAAAATAACCTACTAAAATAAATAATATAATATAATTATATATAATTAAATATATTAACTAACAGGTCGTAATCATTGTCGTGTATAATAAGTTTCCAAGAGCGTTTGACAATAACTTAGTTTTCTAAACGCTGCTCCTAGCTTTGTGTCGTAGTTCTCCCAGAGCAGGCTATCAGAAATATTTCATATTTAAAATTTATTTTTACTCCTGGAATTATTAAAGGATGAGCTCCCGTCACGTACTCAAAACAATGACCAACTACGCATTTAATTAATAGAAGTGCACAACATAATGTAATTCAGTATATTCCGCTAATGGTCCCTCCAGGGCAAGGGATTGCTTTATGCTATGTCATCAATCACACTGAAAACAAGTGACAGGAGATTCGTAGGGCCCCTGTTAGTGTGTGCAACGTTGATGCCCTCTGTTGGTTACTATTATATTTAGATTTTTAAGGAATTCGTTCTTACGAGAATTGTGGGTAACATTGAAATAAATTTAATGCAATTTATGTTGCGTTATTGATCAATTTCCCTGCATTTTTTGTTCAATTTATACAACATATCTGTACAAATAGTTGTGTTTCATTTGAATTGGTCTGGTGTAGAGCCGTTTGTATGGATCTACCATATGAGAAATAACATTTCACGTGAATCTTTTTGACGTTCATCTGATATCGAAATCACAGATCTACAGCAACTGTTTTATCACGGCCTCCTTGTATGAATATATAAATAAATGAAATAAAAAGCATCAGAATACGTTATTCAACTATTAATTAATGTTTTATCGTTATCTTTGCCTATATAAAGAGATTTGCTGCAATGAACATAAATTTCTTAAAATATAAAAACAAACAATGGGGCTGGATTCACTAATGTAAGAACTATACTTTGCGCATTCCATTTGATCAATGCAGTTCCAGGAAATTCTGCATTGCATTTATCTGTAGTAATCTCAGACATCGAGTGAGATTTATTACGACTATTTCGTGAATAAAATAAAAATATTAATAATATATCCCTAAAATTCGCTCACAAATTGTTAATAATTGTTTATTTACGAATACTTAACCTATTCAGACATTGTGAAGTTGAGATATATTGAATATCGATTACTGCAATTAAGAAATTCGACGTTGTTCAGTAATACCGGTTGCAAAAAGCGAAATACAGGTTTAACAATGTTAATTACATGTACTGCACTTTTTCTCTTATTATTATAACAAAAATACGTTTTCATTATCCGCTGAAATCATAATTTAATTTAAACATTTGATAGTATAATTACAAATAACCTGGTTAATACATTAATTAAATGAAGAATTGTTGAAAACGCAGTTATCAAATCCGAATGAAGGAGTATAATTTTTTTCAGATAGCCTACAATGGACATGGAATTAGAAGATGAAGATGTGGAAGTAGAATTTCACACTTTATTTAGTGCTTCGTCGTTACATTACACACTACACCGAGAACTAAGAACTATGTAATATTGTGTGGAAACAGCTATATAGCAATGCTTATGTATTCACCTTACAGCGAAACATATGTTGCTACACAGTGAAGCCATCTCTGTATAGATATTTAAAACAGGTATTTTGTTACGCCATTCGGAAAGCAGTTTGATCAAAGACCTTGTATATAATATACGAGGTCATTGGGTTTGATATGCGCTGATGTTACATAAATTTGAACATCTGACTTTCTATTAATTGTTTAATTTCATTCACGTAATACAGATTTTATAGGTTACAATTAGGTTAGTTACCTGTGGGCGCGGGACAATGTGTCAGCTGTGCCTTATTTCGACCGTTACTCTTTACTACAGGGAAGTATTTTCCATAGATCGGCAAACTCATTCTCTCCGTAGTGTGTAACGGAACTAAAGCTGCATCTACACAGTTCAATATTCCAATCGCGTATGCGTGCAATCTGGGAAGAATATTGAAAGAATCAAGTTTAAAAGGTACGTTCAATTAAGATGCGTGAAGATTTTGTGTCTACATGGTGCGCCGTTTTGAACGTCGTCTTCACTGAGTAAATTAATATTAAATATCAATCTTGCATTCATTGCTTTAAAGTTGAAAGAAAAGTTTAACCGTGTAGTTGCATCTTAATATATTCATGATCATCAATTTACGGGGAAACAGTTGGCGACAACGACTAAACAAAAGAACAACCATGCGATAAATTGATAGCGATAAATCTAGCTGCAAAAATTATCGCGATGTTTGACTGTGATAGTCGACCTGGTTGGCGAGTTGGTATAGCGCTTGCCTTCTATGCCCAAGGTTGCGGGTTCGATCCCGGGCCAGGTCGATGGCATGTAAGTGTGCTTAAATGCGACAGGCTCATGTCAGTAGATTTACTTGCATGTAAAAGAACTCCTGCGGGACAAAATTCCGGCACATCCGGCGACGCTGATATAACCTCTGCAGTTGCGAGCGTCGTTAAATAAACCATAACTAACTTGACTGTGAGTGGTTAGAATTCAAAATTTCATTACACTTCATTGGTCGAAAATGGAATGACGTCATATAAACGAAATAGTCCTCTTAAAATACCAAAACAAATGCGTTACTACTCGTACAATTATAGGCTACGCATTGTATTCGTCTAATGCTGCAGTAAGAACATAACTGGGGTCATGAATGAACAAATGAAGTTCAACTGACGTATGAATTTCGGATAGTATCGGCGCAACTCCCATAAAGGCAATGTTGTATGTAATCTTTGCTAAAATTTTTTTCGAACGGTTCGCACAAAACTTTCCACGCTTAAAGCTTCTAAAATTCTTCTTTCATTTTCCAGGTACCTACCTAGCCATAACGCAATATCCTCTTGAAGGAGCAATTTCGCTAGCAGTTGGAATCTAATTACAGAGCTCCGTTCCTATACTTTTCATTACTGAATTACATTTTCCTTCTACGTTTTGTTTTAGAGTGAACAAAATCAAATGCACTATATGACTAATACAGGACGCTCTAGCTTAGTTTGTTGCAGTCTTAAATGACGGGGAACAACTGCACTAGTGCCATCTCTTGTACAGGACCGAAGATACTGTATCACGTCTTCTGCTGTGATACAAATCAAATGGCATCTTCGTCATTTATTAACCTATATTGTATCGTTAGTGAGGAAAAGGATAGGCTATATAATAACGTTCCAATTGATAATATTACATATTTTCTCTCTACTTATTACAACATGTTAGCAACATTTAGACTTTAAATTGAAAAATTCCAACCAATAGAATGCATCTTAATTAATCGCTAATTTTGTTGTTGATTGTAACTTTGTTTAGATAGGCTACTGTCATTTCACTTCAAGAATTTTTGTTATTTCATGGAATAGCATAGGAGAACTTTCTTGTAGGAGTTAGGAAGGCCTTTATGAGACAAAACAAAAAAAATAAAGTACTTTATAAGTATTTATTCAAAATATAAACACGTAGCTAATTATCTACAAATGTAAAACTTCCTTAGCTTTTGTGTTCCTTTTCTTCTCTACTGATCAACCATTGTTTCGTTTTCCTTCAGGTAGAAACATTTGATAAGGATTCTGAAATACTTTTCAATAAACACTTTTTTCCATTCTGAGTAAACTTTTCCCATTTTCACACTTCCTACAGCCCCCTTTAACCTTTCAAATACAATTTCTTTTTTTTCAGTTATGACACTAGTGAAGTTACCTTTTAAAATATGTTTACTCAATGTGTAAGCTTCATAAGCAATTAGTATATATAAAAGAACAGCATTTTATGCTGCTTATTTTCAATATGAACAGTAGCGTGCAAATTAATCCGAACAACGTAATTACTTATGCAAAAACACTCAAACGGAATAAAAAAAAAGGATCTAAAACATACCTCAGTAATCTATGTGGCCTCCCTTGTTCCTAATAACAGCTCTGAGACTATTTGGCATGGATTCCACTAATTTCCCATAAATATTCTTCATTTCTTCATAGCGAAACCATACACCAATGAGGGCAGAAATCATCTTCTCCTTTGTAGAACAATCCATTTTTTGCATTCTTCTTTTGCAAATTGACCACAAGTTCTCAATGAGGTTGATGTCGGGTGAGTTGCCTGGCCAGGGCAGTACCTGAATATTCTTGTTGAAGAATTCTGTAGTTTTTCGAGACGTATGGCATGGTGCCAGGTCTTGTTGGAACACACCTCTGCCATCCGAAAATGATTTTTGCAGCTGGGGTACGATTCTGGTTTCCAATAAGTGAATATATTTGTCAGAATTCATCATTCCCTTGATAGGTATTAATGCTCCAGGCCCTTCATGTGTGAAACAACCCCAAAACATTACTTTAGGGGGGTATTTGGGTGCTTGTTGGAGATGAGCTGCTGTTACTTTTCGGATCCTTTCCGTTCGTAAGAAACACGGTGGCCGTGGACCTCGAAATGAGACTCATCGGAAAAAAGTACATTCTTCCAGTCATTCACTGTCCAGTGTTGATGTAATTTTGCCCACATTAAGCGTTTTTTGCACATAACAGGGGTTAGCAGTTGCTTTTTAATAGGCTTACGAGCCCTTCGTCCAGCTTCCAAAAGCCTACGCCGCACTGTTGTGACGTGAATATTCGCCCCAGTGGTAGCCATTAACTCGCGGGTTAAGTCGACAGCAGTTAGTCTAGGATTTAATTTACTTTTCCTGACAATTAAACGATCATCTGCAGGAGAAGTCTTCCTTTTCCGGCCACAGTTTCCTTTTTTCTGGGGTGTGATGGATCCAGTCTCCCTGTATTGTTTTATGATCGAATTAACAGTAGCCAAACCGATGTGACATTCTGCAGCAATTTGCCTCTGTGTCATAGAAGAATGCTGTGCTAATGTTATAATTTTAGACCGTTTTCGTGGAGTTGTATCCATTTGTGAAGACGACAGAATGTACACAGGATTGCAGTATTAAGTCTTCAACACAACTGAAATGCGTATAAGTACAAAACGACAGGCAAAATGTCACATATTATAAAAAAAATAATGACAGACCTTCAACAATGGAATTACACGTACTACAGATGTCAATTAAAGCGGTACGAGCAGCTGTGAGGCCAACAATGACAGAAAATGTAAAAATATGTCGTGTTCGGATTAATTTGCACGCTACTGTACATTAAGTAACTGCACATTCCGCGTCTGTATCCCATAACAGAGGACCAAAGTACCGAACCTTTTCATGTATTGATGACTTTCTTAATAGTTTTGCCGACACCCAGTCTGCACATTGAAATAGGCACGTATTGTACGTCGTACACCAATAATACAACGTGCCAAATTTCATATTTACTTGTTGAAAATCGGGCATGTTTCTGCATTAATTAATTTCATTTCTGTTCTTCCAGATGACAATGTAAGAAATTTTACACTCCGCCTATTTTAAAATCCTGGCGAATCAGATCCAGAAATTCAAATTACAGTACTTTTCTAATTATATTTTTTGTAGCCAATCACAAGTAACTTATAACAAATTCTGTGCATTGTTGATTCATCGCTTGCCTGTTAGCAGTTAGTTGTTTGAAATCCTTCTTATGTGGTACACGCTAGTAGTTGTCCATGTCTCTGTTAAATAGTGCCCGTTATACCTACATTATGGAGAACTGGCTTCGATCCGGATCTTTGAAAAGAAAGGAACGTGATGATACGCTTCATTTAGGCAGTGCTAATAGTTCAGAAGCTGTGTGTGAAGATATTGATATCAGTGATTCTAGTGTCATTAGAGAAATATCTAGCCCTGTTCAAGAAAAAATACTTCCGTAATTATGACAAGAGTTATTTGGAACTTGGATTTACTTGGTGTGGCAAGAGAGTGAACCAAAACCTCGGTGCGTTGTTTGTTACGAAGTGCTTTCAACGAGTGAATGAAACCCGCGAAATTGAAACGGCACTTAGAGACGAAACACGCAGGTGTAAAAAGTAAACCTGTAGAATTATTTGAGTACCAACATTTATTTATTTTGTTTATTAATAAGTTAAAGATTATCCAGACTCTAACAGCCTTGAATTATTAAAAAAACGAAAATAAATTTTCTTCTATTAACATTAACTTAATTAATTACTTAATACTAATATAAAATTAATTGAAATAAATTAATTTTAATTAATTAATTCCATTTAAAAATATAGGTGTACCGGTATTAAAATATGCTACAAAAATTATAAATTTGCTTTCGAAAGGAACAAGGTGGTCCGCGGAACTGTTCTGACTTAAGAAGGTGGTCCCCACTTCAAAAAAGTTCAAAACCCCCTGAAGATCATTTTGTTCATAATTGAGTTATGCCCACATAGGCCTATTGCTTGCTAAGAATGAATTCTAATGATTTATATGGTTTGAATTCAAAAAGCCACTAAATTTAAAGCAAAAGATTTGTTAAAATTCGCTGTTAGGTTGAAAATTCCCTCTATTCGGAACCAGTTACTGTCAAAATCCTTTAATTTCTGAAAGTGAATATAGGGATTTTGAATCTATAGGATTCAATGTCAATTTCCTTCTTCCATCGTAGACAGTGTAACATTATGCTCTTGGCTAACGTTTATACAGGGTGGAAGTGAAATAACTCTGCAGAAAAATGTACGGTTAATTATAAAATTAAGTTGGAAGTTCCAGCAGTCTGGCAACATCGCCGCCTCTTTCTTCTCGTAATACAGATGTAAGAGGTCAACGAACTCACGTCGGTGATGCAAGCTGGTTGCATCGGTCAGTAGCTTCAAGTTAGTGATTTTTAAATTAAATATACACGAAAACCGTCCACGCTATTGAAATACGCCAGTGGGATAAATTGCTCTTTATTAGATTTCCTGTCGCTATATAAAAATCACGATCCTACTCCTACATTTGGGAGGGGGAGAACTTTTTTCTGAGAAAACTCTGTACTTTCCACCAATACGATGTTACACTTTTCCGTCACATACATGAGCTATTCCCCCTGAAAATCTGCAGGGTTATTTCACTTCCACCCTGAATGCCAGACGTCTCAATAGGGCCTCCTCGGAGCACTTCCTCCTCTCTCTATTTTTTTATGTAAAAGTGGAACAAGATGCGGGAGCAGTTCGTGTATCTCCGGATGACATCATTGACCGCGGCGTTTGAATAAACATCTGCAACCACTACGATGTTGTGTCCATCTCCGAGGAAAGAATGTCCTTATTACTGCAAATGTATGAAGAAATAAAAGCTTTCATAAGGAAAGTGAAATTGTGGGAGTCGCAAGTTTCAGTGGGTAACTGTTACCACTTTATTAATCTAAAATTGTTACCTGATTTGAATCAAGACCAGTGTAACAAATATAATGAAGTACTGAAGGACTTGAGAAAAGAATTTGAGACCAGATGTAAGATTCTGTGTGAATTTCTAAGATGTTTTGGTTATTTTTAATTATTTAAAACATCACGAACTGTATTATTTAACTATTATTGTAATTAATATATTAATATTGACGTATCATAAGAATACGTACTTTAACAACCAACAAGTTTAATTGTAATTTTTTCATTATTTAATTGAATTTTATTTCATTAAATATAGTGTGAACTTAAAAAAAGAGAGATACCAAAAACCATTTACTAGTAATGAAGTATTGTTGTTGTTTAGTCAACTGTCCGAAGACAGGTCTCAACCTCACAAGTGATACCAACAAGGCACCACTTATGAGGCAACTAGGCCAGGAGATAATGGGGCAAGGTGGCCAGTTCCTTGTGCTTAAATAATTACGTAACATGTATGGTTCAGATGTCTTATTTTTACTCATTGATATATCACTAGAAAATAAATTTATTATTATTATTATTATTATTATTATTATTATTATTATTATTATTATTATTATTATTACTATTACTATTACTGCAAACTACTTAAGAAATTTTATTCCTTCCGAAAATAACCGTCTATTGTGACAGTACAACTCAAAAGTGCAGCTTTGTGGCATTTCTCCCGTGACAGTTACAACTTAGCTCGCTCATGCTTGTAATATGAATCAACGATCGGCTATCTTCGGGTACTGCGCTTATCTCTTTAGCTGACTACGCTATCTACACTTGCTCTCTGTAACAACTTTCATGCGTTGGCCTTGAGACGCCTGCTGTATGCATTTAAATGTATATGAATTATATATGAGCTTTGGGAAATGTAAATAACAACTCCAAGTGACAAGTTCATGATATCCATATTATTTATTTAGAGTTCCACAAGAACTACAAAATTGAGGTTGTTTTACTAACACATTGTAACTTGCTTGTGTTACTATATACATATTAGAAATTCAGAATACTCAAAGGCTCCGAACCTGGACCGCTAAGTCTAATGAGTGGTGAAACGGATTGAAGCACTGACTTCCACTTCGTGCTGACAGTTTTCTGTTCGCATAGGTATTCGACCAAAGCCTTGAACCACTCTCCTTTCGTCTGATATTGCAAGTAGTTGAACCCAATGGCGTGGACCTTAGGCTGGAATTCGCAACTGAAAAAGTCGTACAAGCTCCTCTCAAGACTAACTGAGATGCTCTCTCTGTTGATAACTTCGAAGATGGAGTTGAAATCTAAAGTTATTGGGGCGACATCTACTTCCTCCACAACTTCGTACGTATTAACAACTTCGTACCAGTCAAATGGCAGAGCTCCCAGACCATCTGTGAATATTCGGTTTACATAAAAGTCCAGAGCAGACACCAGCTGAGTATTTTGTTGCACAAACTCCAAGTTCTGGGCGAATTGAAAGAGATACCTCAAGAAACTACCTGTAGTAAGAGAACCACTAGGTTGGAAGCCAGGTCCCAGAGACGTCAAGAAATTGGACTGAGAAAGCCACTCCACTATAACCTGGTAATAATCTAGTTCCCTTGTGTTTCCAGGGTAGTACAGAGACCTTATCAAACCGGTGTACCAGGGCTCTATCGTTATGCTGAAAGCACTCTGTTCGAGGACACGCAGATATTCTTTGAATCTCAATACGATATCAGTGCCACCCAAATTAAATTGAATCAATTCTCTGAGCACGTATTGCACAAGTGACAATTTCGTAGGGAAGTACTGTGGAACGAGGTTGAGACTCGTAACGAACGCGGTGATTTCTGGTCTCTGAAGAAAGACCCTGATGTCTTGAACAGTGTCGCAACCAACAACAACGTTTGTGCATACAGGCAAGACATTAGCAACGTTCATGCAGTCTTCTTCGGTTGGAGGAGCGGAAGATACAATGAGTTCCTTTTCGTCGCTGAATGCAAATCCAAATCTGGATTCGACAAGCGGAACAATACTGCTGACAGACGTTGATATAGAAGTCAGATCTGGCTGTGTTGGAAGAACTATAACCGATGGCGGTGGTGGGGGTTGTAAGAAAGCGTTGACGGTGTTTTGAATGCAACATTGTGGAGGAATGTACTGTTGTATTACCTTGACGTAGGTTGTTATGAGAGCGGGACAGCTAGGTACACTGACTATAACTTCAAGGCATTTACGGACGATGGTGTAAATATCTACCACTTCTGTGACTGTTATCTGTTGAATTATAACGTCCCAAACTTCGTCAGGCAGGAGAGTTATCAGTTTCAATGCAAAATCACGTATCCTTATCGGAGCTTCTGGCACACCAAAATCAAGAGGTAAGTTGACGAGAAGTAAGTAAAATGCACTTTTAATCAATTCCTTTTGTGGGTAATTGTTTATCTGTACAACTAATGGCCGTAGAATTTGTTCCACGATGTAGATCGAGTCCTTGATATCCACGCTAGTGAAAGATGGTCCTGGACCGTAAGAGCCACCACTAACAGTTTCTCTGATAGAACCGGATACAGTTTCTGACATACTTGCAGAACTGGAAGAACCAATTCCTAACCCACCAAATTTTGAAGAAGAACTCACAGATTCTTTTATTGTTTCCGTCATTTCAGCAGTGTACGTTAATTCTTCTTGTGTCAAACCTTCAACAATTGGAGGTATTCCCACTTCCGGAGCGAGGAATGTTACACATTGTGGCTGCTGAATTTCAACAACCAACTTTTGCACGTAAGTTACAACATCCACTGGTACAATTTTAACGAGTTCCGTTACCAAAATCAACAATTGATTCTGAGTAGGTGCCGAGAAGATTTGAGGCAAAACCGGTAACAGGAGTTCTAGATTAATCTGGCGAAGATTGAGAGCATTGTAGATGGCAAGAACTGCCACATAAAAGTCGTTGTTTGACTTCGCTATGGGTATAGCAAGTAAATATCGGAACAAGTTTGTCAGATTAGTTCTGAGAATTGTAATGAGCTTCAGCTTGAGCATTAGCTTGCTGATGAATGATCCATCACGTGGAATATCAATAGGACAATCGTTGTTTTCGATCTGAATGGTGCTCTTGATAGATTCGCCAGTTTCAACCACAGAATCGACTTCAAGAATGCCAAAAGCATATGGGGATGTTTCAATCACGGGCCCCGAACAATAATCGCAACCGCCTGATCCTGCTGAAGCGATGGATTCTGACACAGTAGATGAAGCTGTGATTGTTTGGGATTGTTGGAATATCTCGCTCCATGATTCGCTTATCGTACTGCTGACATCGCCTGTCACTTGCTCGCCAACTATGATGTTGCCAGAAGGTATGAAGTCAGTGATGCACCCCAGAGTGCCGATGCTGAAGCCGGATGAGATTCCAGCGTCGCCGAATTGAATCACTTGTGGCGCTCCTGACAGATCAAATCGCGCACCGACCCCCCCGCCGTGCAGCCCTGACCTGAGCCCAATACCGCGAGCTCCAGTGATGTGAGGCTTTTGTCTGCCTAAATGAACGTTCCTGTTGCCACCCGGAAAGACACTGGGTCGAAGTGAAGTGCCCCTCACTCTTGGACGGGTCAAGCCGTGCCCCCGACCGCTGCCACCGCTCCTGATACTTGGAATGCGAGATACTTTTCCGCCACCACGTTTAGGTTCAGTTATACGTATAGGTCCTAGGCCAAGCGGGAAACCCTCGGGAAGCCTGGGGGAGAATCCAGGACGATGCTTCTTGCCGCTACGTACGGGAAGAATACCAGGTCTACGGGCAGGAACTCTTTGTAGCGGGACGTGCGCCTGTCAAAGACAAAATAATATTAATTTAATTGTATTTTTTTATTTTATTTTATTTCGTTTTATTTTATTTTATTTTATCTTGTTTATTTTGTTTTATTTTATTGTATTTTATTTTATTTTATTTTGTTTTATTTTGTTCTATTTTATTTTATTTCATTTTGTTTTATTTTATTTTATTTCGTTTTATTTTATTTTGTTTTATTTTGTTTTATTTTATTGTATTTTATTTTATTTTATTTTGTTTTATTTTGTTCTATTTTATTTTGTTTTATTTTATTTTATTTCGTTTTATTTTATTTTGTTTTATTGTATTGTATTTTATTTTACTTTGTTTTGTTTTATTTTGTTTTATTTCATTTTGTTTTATTTCATTTTTCATTTTGTTTTGTTTTATTTTATTTTGTTTTATTTTATTTTATTTTGTTTTATTTTATTTTATTTTGTTTTATTTTATTTTATTTTATTTTGTTTTATTTTCTTTTACTTTGTTTTATTTTGTTTTATTTTATTTTGTTTTATTTTATTTTGTTTTATTTTATTTTGTTTTATTTTATTTTATTTTGTTTTATTTTATTTTATTTTGCTTTGTTTTATTTTATTTTACTTTGTTTTATTTTATTTTGCTTTGTTTTGTTTTATTTTATTTTGATTTAGTTTATTTTGTTTATTTTATTTTATTTTGTTTTATTTTCTTTTACTTTCTTTTATTTTGTTTTATTTTATTTTGTTTTATTTTATTTTATTTTGTTTTATTTTATTTTGTTTTATTTTATTTTATTTTATTTTGTTTTGTTTTATTTTGTTTTACTTTGTTTTATTTTATTTTCTTTTATTTTATTTTATTTTGTTTTATTTTATTTCATTTTGTTTTATTCTGTTTTTTTATTTTATTTTGTTTTATTTTGTTTTGTTTTATTTTATTTTGTTTTATTTTATTTTATTTTGTTTTATTTTATTTTATTTTGTTTTATTTTATTTTATTTCATTTTGTTTTATTTTCTTTTACTTTGTTTTATTTTGTTTTATTTTATTTTGTTTTATTTTATTTTGTTTTATTTTATTTTGTTTTATTTTATTTCATTTTGTTTTATTTTATTTTATTTTGCTTTGTTTTATTTTATTTTGTTTTATTTTATTTTACTTTGTTTTATTTTATTTTGCTTTGTTTTGTTTTATTTTATTTTGATTTAGTTTATTTTGTTTATTTTATTTTATTTTGTTTTATTTTCTTTTACTTTCTTTTATTTTGTTTTATTTTATTTTATTTTGTTTTATTTTATTTTGTTTTATTTTATTTTATTTTATTTTGTTTTGTTTTATTTTGTTTTACTTTGTTTTATTTTATTTTATTTTATTTTATTTTATTTTGTTTTATTTTATTTCATTTTGTTTTATTCTGTTTTTTTATTTTATTTTGTTTTATTTTATTTTGTTTTGTTTTATTTTATTTTGTTTTGTTTTATTTATTTTATTTATGTTATTTTATTTTTTTGTTTTATTTTATTTTGGTTTTATTTTGTTTTGTTTTATTTTATTTTTATTTTGTTTTATTTTATTTTATTTTATTTTGTTTTATTTTATTTTGCTTTGTTTTGTTTTATTTTATTTTGATTTATTTTATTTTGTTTATTTTATTTTATTTTGTTTTATTTCATTTTATTTTATTATATTTTAAGAACATAATACGGCAGCCAATAATTACAATGTTCACTTATAACTAAGATATTAATTATTAAACACAAAAATTACACACACACACACACACACATATATATATATATATATATGCGTGTGTGTGTATGTGTGTGTGTGTGTGTGTGTGTGTGTGGTTTTTGTATTTAATAATTAATATACAAAATTAAGGTGACAAAGACAATCTAACGATATAAACTGTACAAATACAAGAAATGTAAAAGCTATAAAGATGTAGGAACGACGAAGTCAAAATACATTAAATCATGAAACAAAGTTAATATGAATGAAATAATATTCTTAATACCATAATAATAATCTTAACACAACAATAATCTTAATACAAAACAACGCAATGTAATATAAGCTGTATCATTTTTAGAAATGTAACTTATTACAAGTATATATTTCTCTTAAGCTATGCAATCTATTACACGTGTGAAGAACTCTATAAATAGGACAATAATAGTATGAATTTTATTTACTTTTGGGATTTAAAAAACCATTGTATGGAACATAATAAGAAATATTAACGTGTATACTAATATCATCTATTTTATTATTTATTAATTTATATAAAAACAGTCAAGTATTGCAATTTGTTGTATGTGATAAGCAGGGAACGGATTTATATGGACTAAAAATATATGAAATATGTAAATATATATGTAGTTATTTTTACCAAAATATGGAATTAAATATGGATTTTTACCAAAATATGGAATTAAATATGGACTTAAAATTATAAAAAAATGACTATGTACGTTAAATATTGGTACATTTTAATCAAACTAAACAAAAAATATAATGGACGTACCTTATCTTCCAATGTAGTTTCAACAAAACACAATTTTTATTGTCTGTTACCATAACAATAGGTTACAAACATTTCTTTCAAGTGCTGAAAAGTGAATCTTCTTCTATTGTCTCTGAGGATAGATTTATACTGACTAAAAGAGCGTTCGACGTCACAAGAAGTAACTGGTACATAATTCAATTTCACAATGTCTGCTGGGGATAAGTCCAAGTTAATCTTCACTGTTGATTCACCACTCATCACAGCAACAACCTTTTGTAGTTCTTCATATCCAGCGTTTTTTGAAAGTACAGTGTCCACCTTAGCTCTTACTGCATCTGCAACTTTACCTCTACCACGATTCAGTTGTTCCACAGTACTATTTATAATTTCAAAACTTTCAGATAGTGAAAGGTGCCTATTTTGGAGACTTTTGAGCGTTTTTATGATGCATGAAAATGTATGCTGAATGTGAGCTAAGTCATTCTTCACACTTATGTCACAGGTAACTGTTTTCGCAGTATCAATTGAGACTGCATCTTCAGAGTCCAATGCAAGGAGAACATTGTTAATAGAGTCTATATGTTCGGCATAATATTCAACTGCTTCTAGCCATGTACCCCATCTAGTTAAAATTGGCTTTGGTGGCAATGGAATTTCAGGGTACATTTCTTTCAACACGTTAACTCTACTGGGAGCTTTGAGAAATACTTTTTTCACTGATGAAATCAACAAATCTACTTTAGGGAAATTGTCTCTGACCACTTCTGCCACACGATGAAATGCATGCGCCACACAAGTAAAATGAGTCAGTTTAGGATATACAACAGATAATGCTTGTCCAGCTTTGACCATATAAGGGGCAGCATCGCTAATAAAGAATAACACATTATCGTACATAATACCCTTTGGCCACAGGATACCCATAGCTTCGTTGAACAGTTTAACTATAGTTTTGTTATTGCACATCACAATGTAAAAGAATTCGTTCAGAATATTGTTCACTTAACAAACCGATAACTACATTACCAACAAGTCTACCTTCTTTGTCGGGAGTCTCATCAATGGAAACCCAAATTGAACTATCTTTAATTTCATCTCTTATCTTCTGTATTGTCTCATCGTAGATGGATGGAGCATACGTCTTCCTAAGTGTTGACTCATCCGGGATTGTATGTTGAGTATATTTTTCAAGGAATTCCCTGAAGACCTTATTCTTTAGTTTGTAGAGAGGAATATCAGCAGAGATGAGAGAACGGCACAGGTCGATGTTAAACTCAGATCTTACATTCGATGTTGTTGGTTGTGTTAAAAACAATTGTCTCTGCTTGGAATTTAGTTGTTTGTTGGCCTGATGTTTACTAGTTGTAATGTGTTGTTGCACCAGGAACTTTTGTGTAGATGATACTGCACACTGACACAAATTACAAAATAATATTTTATTGTCAGTTGATAAACCATCTTCTTTAAATTCTGAAATGTAACTTGTTAGTTTTGATTTTAAATTGACTGAATGACGTACTTTTGGCATATTTACCGTCTTTATAGTATGATTTACAAAACTGAACCTATGTGTACTCTGACTGGCATTTAACTGTTGAGCTGCACAACTGAAGTCTGTTAAAAATTTTAAATTAAATTAATACAGTTTTGTAACTTACTTTCCCATTGTTGATAGGACTGCTAATTTTCAAATAACTCTGATGTTAAAGGGATTACTGAACATGTGTTTAAATCTCTATTGTTGAAATGTATTTTTAAAAGTTAATGGAATTTTGTTTTGTTTTATTGTTAAACCTAATATAATATGGACTGTTTTATATGAAATATGGAAAATATATGGAAATTAACGAAAATATGTACTAAACTCTAAAATATGGAAAAATATGGAAAATAAAAGTAGGATTTTTCAACCCTACACATTGTGAAACATAAAGATAATGCAAAATATAAATTATATTAGCTTTATAAGTAAATATGTATTTACATATAAATCCTTTCCCTGGTGATAAGGTTGAAACGTTAAAAAATAAAATCAAAAAATTGTATGTTTCATATTCTATGTAACGGAACTGTCCCCGAACACGAGCTTTGCTCTTTCGGATTACTTTAATGTAACGTTTTTATGTATATGTTATTATTAAATAAATCTAAATCTAAATCATATTGTGGATAATAATTAAATCTTTTAAAATACAGATATTTTAGAAATTTATTTCGAACTTGTTCAAGCAAATTTATATATTTAATTGTCCTTCGATTCCAAATCATCGATCAGTATTGTAATTTTGACCGAACTAAGACAGACTGCGTACCGCTCACACAGACGTCATTCAACGCCGGTGAACTGTGGACGGGGAACCAACAATTTCCCCATGCTTCCACCCCTCTCTCGCCAGTTCTGCATCCCTGTTCTAAACACTTACATCCTGGTCTTGCATAGAAAATGTTATTTCTTTTATACTAACCCGAAACTTCAAGTGCATGTTGCCACAGTCTTTGTTAAGCTCAGAGAAATTTTGTTCGAAGTTCAGAAACAATGTAGGACGCTAATTGATGTTCATGCCACCGGCGTAGCTCAGTCGGCTAAGGCGCTTGCCGAGTTGAGTTCGGGCCTTGGTTCGATTTCCTCGTGGACCGATTACTTGGTTGGGTTTTTTCCGAGGTTTTTCGCAACCGTAAGGCAAATTTCAGAAAATCTATGGCGAATCGTACGCCTCATTTCGTCAAATATCATCTCGCTATCACCAATACCATCGACGCTAAATAACCTCGTAGTTGATACAGCGCTGTTAAATGGCTAATTCTAAAAATTGATGTTTATATTATTTGTTGATCAAATCTTTAATTACATTTTCTAAGAAATATTATAATTATGTTTTCCGTCGTCTCCAAACCTAGTAACCAAATTACTTACTTACTTACTTACTTACTTACTTACAAATGGCTTTTAAGGAACCCGGAGGTTCATTGCCGCCCTCACATAAGCCCGCCATTGGTCCCTATCCTGAACAAGATTAATCCATTCTCTACATCATATCCCACCTCTCACAAATCCATTTTAACATTTTCCTCCCATCTACGTCTCGGCCTCCCCATAGGTCTTTTTCCCTCCGGTATCCCAACTAACACTCTATATGCATTTCTGGATTCGCCCATACGTGCTGCTTGACCTACCCAACTCAAACGTCTGGATTTAATGTTCCTAATTATGTCAGGATTAGTAACCAAATACCTACTTGCATAAAAGTATTATTACTTTTAGCCTCAATAGTAGTAATAATAATTAAAAGTAATAATAAGACATAGTATATGATTATGTCTCGTGACGAGAATATTGTACGAAAAGTGAAATATAAAATTTGGAAATTTATCTTTTGAAGAGGTGGAAAAATACAAATACCTGGTGGCAACAGTAACAAATATAAATGATACTCGGGAGGAAATCAAACACAGAATAAATATGGGAAATGCCTGTTATTATTCGGTTGAGAAGCTTTTATCATCTAGTCTGCTGTCAACAGATCTGAAAGTTAGAATTTATAAAACAGTTATATTACCGATTGTTCTTTATGGTTGTGAAACTTGGACTCTCACTTTGAGAAAGGAACAGACATTAAGGGTGTTTGAGAATAAGTTTCTTAGGAAAATGTTTGGGGCTAATTGAAATGAAGTTACAGGAGAATGGAGAAAGTTACACAACACAGAACTGCACGCATTGTATTCTTCACCTGACTTAATTAGGAACATTAAATCCAGACGTTTGAGATGGGCAGGACATGTAGCACGTATGGGCGAATCCAGAAATGCATATAGAGTGTTAGTTGGGAGGCCGGAGGGAGAAAAAGACCTTTGGGGAGGCCGAGACGTAGACGGGAAGATAATTTTAAAATTGACTTGAGGGAAGTGGGATATGATGGTAGAGACTGGATTAATCTTGCTCAGGATAGGGATCAATGGCGGCTTATGTGAGGGCGGCAATGAACCTCCGGGTTCCTTAAAAGCCAGTAGTAAGTTACGAAGATATAAACATGATATGGCACATGACTCAATAGAAAACAATATTGTGCTCTTGAACATTCTGTGGTTACTTAAATATTTTTTTTGTGTAAATATGAACAACTAATTTTAATTTCCTTTAATACAATCGTAGAAAATGGCACTAACAACGTGTAGTATTACGAATATTTCGTAACAGCAGCCTAAAGGGAGAAAATAAAAACGGAAAATTTGTATACTATGAGTGATTTTCTTAGAGTGTTTAAGTTGATAATAGTTTTCTTACCACTTTGTTTCTGTGCTTGGGGTCACTGATGGTGAGCGATGGTAGAATCGCCAGGCAGGCAATGAGCACCAAGGAAGGCCACATTCTGCTGGATGATCTTCCTCCGGAGTGTGACGTCTGATGGCGAATCTCACGTATTTATAATTCGAAAAGAAATAATGAACACGCTTCCTATCAGTAACCAATTAAGAGATAGTTTTCACAGCACCCATAAAGACTAAGTGGCACAAATTGTATTAATTAAATTTTATTGTTAGTATAAAATGACAAATAGGTGGAACACAATACTCCAAATACAAAATTGCACTAATTAATTACTGTGGATTTAAAAGAGTAATTATTTAACTTTCTAATGTCACACCAATACAATTACCCCCATCAAAATCATATACTAATCTTTCTTAAGCATTTGGAATATTTAACAATTGATGTATTATTGTCTGTACACCTCCAGAAAATGTAAAAATGTAAAATAATCGTCTTATTTAAAAAAATACAGAGTGGTTAAAAAAATTCCCATTCCATATTGCTGAAAACGTATACCATAGTTTAAAAACTTTAGATATTTTACTGGTGACGTTATAAGATAACATACCGGTATAAAGTAAATTTAAACTTGCTTCTCTTCCTTTTCAAGACAAAATCCTCAAAGCTGTTTTGACATAGTGGACAACACAGCTATAAGCTATGAATTTCACAGTACTAATAACTCCAATGATTTCCAATTTATGTTATTCGTTGAAACTTAAATACTGCATTTCCAAAACATTTGATTCTAATAAAATAAAATTTTAAAAAGATCTATAGAAATTTCTAAATAGATAAATAAATAACAACAAAAATAAATCCCATAAAATAAATTTTAGTTCTTTCTTGAAATTCAAATATTTGAACATTTATTTATTTATTTATTTATTTATTTATTTATTTATTTATTTATTTATTTATGTATTTATTTATTTATTTATTTATTCTGGTGTAGTTAAGGCCATCAGGCCTTCTCTTCCACAACATCAGGAATACAAATACAATAATAGAAATAAACAGAAAAAAATACACTTACAAAGTAAAGCTACACAAGAAATAAAGAGAGAGAGAGAAAAAACACTATAAACAAAGTAAAGCCACACAAAAATATACACAGGTTGCAGCCACACAGACTTTAAATGAGTGATTAAGTATCATAATTAATTGTATACTAACTAATTAACTAACATAAGCAAGAAACTTGCAAATTTAATCTAGATTAAAAAAAATAAAAAGAAAAAAAAAAAGGCACAAATCAATACTTCTAACAATACCTAAAAAACATTAACTAAGACATCGCCTATACTATAATGGGCATCTCGTAAGAAGGGTCCACTGATAATTATTTCTAACAAAATCACTTTTAGAATAACCATGACACACAGAAATAAAAAATAGAAATAATTGGAAACCAATTATAATAATTTAAACAATAATATGAATAAATGATATAAATGATACAAAAAAAAATAATTTGAAACCAGACAAGCAAGAGAATTAAGCTACAGATTGAAATTCATATCCTGGAATTTTCATGATACAGACTGCTAAGGTGGGAGGGGGTACAGGATTATCCCAGGACCTCTGGTTGAACGTACCAGCGCTCTACCCCTGAGCTACCCGGGAATTCCACCCGACACCGTCTCAACGTTTCCCTTTATATCCACACAACTCGCGTGGGCTGACGAAACGCCAGAGACCCACAACGAGTGCACAATCAGTGACTGTGTGACTGGTACGTTCAACCAGAGGTCCCGGGATCGATACCCGGCCCCGGAACAATTTTTCCCTTGAAATTATTCAAATCTGCTTTACACTGGTACGTTCAACCAGAGGTCCCGGGATCGATACCCGGCCCCGGACCAATTTTTCCCTTGAAATTATTCAAATCTGCTTTACAGGGAGCTTCACCTGAAAGATTAGATTTGCAGGATTATCCCACTTTAATAAAGCGAATTACTTCTATGTTATTCTTATTTGAAAATGTTAGTAGGTATATAAGCGACAAATACATGGAGTTTCAAAAGTAAATATGGAGAAAAATGGAAACAATACTCACAAATCACCAGAGTGGTATAAGCGGGTTAATTTTGTTTTTGTTATAACATTAATTTTGTTTCATTAATAACTTTTCTAATATTCTCTTCTCAAAGGTGTTTCCTTCAAACTGATGGCTTCGGTAACTCTTGTACATATGAGTGAAATATTAGTAGCGTTATTAGTGCTTTAGATTGCACAAGAAGAGTTCATGAACCGGCAGATAGTTTGACAATATTTTATTAGTAGCGTTTGATACCTTCGAATTCTGGGGCAATTTAAACCTCGCAAGGCAGAGGCACATTGGATCACGCCACTATTCAACTAACACTACACACATCACAGTGGAAATAGGCAAATTGTACACTTCTACACAAAAATTTAATCCGAAGTAATATTACTTTCTGTCAGTGAACATTACAGTTACTTTTTTGTTGTAGGTATCGTATTTCTAAATAAAGAAGAGTTAATAACAGAGTTCTGCATTGGAGTTAAATCGCTCGCTTGAACTCGGTCGAATGTCGCACCCTCGAGTGAGATACGATCGGTCGTGATACGCTCGTAATAAATAGAAGCACAGTACAAGGTCATCTCACCGACATGTCTTATCTTGTATGGAAGGCGACAGATAAGATACACATATGTTTTGCTCACACGGTAAAAATAAGGCTTTATTTTCTGCGTTTATGACAAACGTTAATGGAACAGTCAATGGAACATACCAAAACAGGAACATGAAGTTATAAATGTAATAGTATGAAAAACTTCGATATACAGTTATTATTGCTAATTAATAATTATTCAGTATTTTATTTACCACATATATAATATGATAGGTCCATACATAGTGTTCCGCCTATATACTGCGACAATGTAGAAACGTTTTACAAAATATTATTGATATATCAGTAGATTAATAATAATATTAGTACAGAGATAACGTCACAGAAAATATAATAAAACCAATAATCATTCTGCACAACTGTTACAGACGAAAAGATTGATACACTAATTATTATTATTATTATTATTATTATTATTATTATTATTATTATTATTATTATTATTATTATTATTACTAGGAAACTTGATACAGTTCTTGCATTATCGTGATTGTGTTCTCCGTTTATAATAATTACATTTACATCCAATAACATCTATCAGATGTGGCAAACACAAAATCACTCCTGTGTGGGGGGAAAAAAAGAAAAAAAAAACATTTATCTACAACATTTATATTACATTTTAAAGCAAGTTTTGTAGTTGTACTATGGAGAGGTTAGTTAAACACTGCAAAGTTTTGAAATGATAAACATCTATGATGTTACTACACAGTTCATTACTGTAACAAGAACGAATGTCTAACGCTCGGCTTATACCATTCGAGGACTTATCGCTCGTGACAATTTTACCTATCTTGCATGTGCGCTACCTATCGGATTATGCTATGAACTACTTGGCACTCGAGCGAAAACGTCCGATGCAGACCTCTGGTTAATAAAGTTTGTTGTAATGTTAGTATTTTCCCTTCAATTGATAAATTCTGAGTCCCATATTTTCAGAGAAGATAGTACGCCTACCTACGTCATATTAGAATATGACAAAAGACACTAGAATTCATGGTCAGAGAAAAAGTGAACAATCTGACGTTATTGTTGGCTGATAGCGTCATATAGCGTCGAGTAGCTTTCGAGGAAATGCATTTTAATAATATTGTTGTAATGTTGTGATATACAGGGACATAATTTTATTTTTACTATAATTTCTGATATTAACCTGCCTATACCTTTCAATCAACGGTTGCTAACCCCTTCCATGACTGGAGTTCGATGGCGTAATATACAAACAAATCACTTTACTAGGTATAGGAGGGAAGAAAAGTAGTTCTTCCATTTACGTAAACTAGGAAATATCAAGCTTTTGATTTTGATAATTTTCATTAGGTTTTTGTTTAATCAAAATACAGTACAGTATTAACAATGAGTGTTTTTACTCACGAACTGAGCTGTCCATGTGGACGTATTCATTATGCAATGTATATTATACTGTCTACAGCACATTAGCGTACAATATAGAGAATGAAGTTAAATTGAAAAATAATCATAATATTGATATTTAAACACATTTTTCAAAATGGTGGCGGTTCATTTCGATTAATGTATGTAATCCCAATTACCAGTTTCGTCCTTCGTACTAGTAGGCCTAACTCATGTTGAAATAATTCTGTACCTACTCTATAAAAGAGTACCTTACGTACTGTAAATTCAATCTTCACTTCTGCTCGATCCGAAAAGATAAAATTATTCAGACATTCTATCTACTGTCCGTCCAAGTGATTGTGTCGCAGGATCGTAGAAAGGAGGGAAATCACGTGACAGTTAATTACTTAACGAGGCCTGTTATTTAAGTTATTTTGAACAGTTGTATAATATTACGTATACGTCCAATTCCTAACAGAAATTAATGTTCTCAGAAAAGAGCTAAGACAGCCCAGCCACTAGCCTTTACCGAGAGGCGAATAGAAGCAGGTGGGGAAAACCGGAATGCGACGTAGGCAAATGGACGACAGAACCTTTGCGAAAATGATTCAATATTGAAAGCTCTTTCGTCATTGGAAAACGCGAACATATTTTTGGAACGTACTATGACGGTAAGGCTACTATGACTGTATATGCGGTCTTGGATCTGTGTGGAAGACGGTTGAACTTCATTAGTAGAAGGGGTGGGAGTGAAGTACATTCAAAAACTCAGGTACAATAAAAATTGAAGTAAAAATAAAATGATGTCCCTGTACATCTCATTCATGGGGAGGTTAAAGGTAACTCACAAACAGCAGTTCGTTTAAATCAAGAACGATTTCCACGAGACATTAGCATTCTTTTGCCACGTTTCGAGGGGAGAGGACCACAAAGGGAAGACTGCTATAAATTCTGAGGAAGAAATCCTGGATCCTGTACATGAAAACCCAGGTAGTGGCAGTCACAAAATGCGTAGGTGAATGCCATGGCCAAGTTCAAAGAACTCCGGACTTCTTCCAAAGATTTCTTCAAAGCAACACAGAAGAACGCTATTTTACATCGAATAATCCTGTTACAGTTCTAAATTCTATTACCAGTTCTAAAAACGTATACCTTTCAGTTTAAACTTGAGAATATCGAAAAAGTCTATCAGATACTTTTGTTCAGGAACACCGTCATGCGTAGCATGTGTGACTGAAACGAGATTACTCCACTCTCTCGTGATTAAGTTTTTTTCCGGGGTTTATTTTAACCCAGGGTAAATTTCGGCTCTGGATCCTGGACCCATTTCGCTGGCATTATCATTTTCATATCATTCAGACAAATATAGCAGTTGAAAAAAAAAAACAGTAAACTAACCCAAGAAAAATCATCCCTATTACAAGTGAAATATTTTTGATATCTATAACATTTACACACTGCATAATATGGATATTCTTAAATGTAACCTCTTATATCATTTATGCACGAATTTAATAGTAACTTAAGTTACCATAGGCATTCAACAAACAAAGCTCTATGCGCAGAAACTAGCAGGCGTGACTGTCTCGCGCAGATGACGTATGCTTCCTTTCCCAGCATGTTCCCAGTCTCCAATCACATCACCGACACTATGCGCATGCGCACGTATTATCTTTCTTATGCTAAACTGAACACGTGTTATTCCCACAGAGTCAGGGAGTCGCATAGCGTTTTATATTAAATACTAGCCGTACCCGTGCGCTCCGCTGCACCAGTTAGAAATAAATATAAAGTAATTACTTACTTACAAATGGCTTTTAAGGAACCGGAAGGTTCATTGCCGCCCTCACATAAGCCCACCATTGGTCCCTATCCTGTGCAAGATTAATCCAGTCTCTATCATCATACCCCACCTCCCTCAAATCCATTCTAATATTATCCTCCCATCTACGTGTCTATTTAATTATATAATTAAAATAGGACAATTGATCCAGGGAACATTCGTGTTTGATAGAAGGATAAATCGTTTATTATGTTACGTAATTTAAATTTAATTAAAAAAATTAAAATGTGATCATTTTGATCCAGAGACCACTCATTTGGTAATAAAAATTAGTTTAGGAAATACAGGAAACGAATGTACAGAATAGCCTATCAAGTTTTGCGAGCATAAGAAGCTATTTTAATCTTACCTGTCCTCGATTCACTCAGAAGTTACTGTAATAACATTATAGCATTATGTCCATCTAGAGAAACTACACTTTCCAATGGTGAAATAATAATTAATTATACAAATCGGTTAATTTAGCTTCCGATATTACTTCATAGAAACGCAGAAACATTATCTGTAGACTATCTTTCATAGCTTTCGATTGTTGCCGTCAAGGCCCCTTATAGACGAAGTCATTTGTTTTTTAATTCATTACACGGCCTTATATGGCAGTTATTTTAATTTTAAAACTCATTTATCTCATTAAATATCAGTCCTATCAAAATTTTTGTAGGAATAAAACGTATCGCAAATTATTTTTAAGGAAACTTTTGTTATGTAACATTTTTCATGAAAATCAATAATAAGCGAGATATTTCGATTTATTTAATTCAGGCCCCCTTATAACCCCCCTTTTAAGTAATGTATTTTGAATGCCATATAGCCTAAAATCTAAGTTACAACGAACTTAATTTATATTCCAATTTTCATCGAAATCCGTTCAGCCATTATCGCGTGAAAAGGTAATAAACATACAGACAGACAGACAGACAGACATACAAACAAAAATTTCAAAAAAGCGATTTTCGGTTTCAGGGTGGTTAATTATATATGTTAGGACCAATTATTTTTGGAAAATCGAAAATTACCAGAAAAATTTCGGCTACAGTTTTATTATTAGTATAGATTAATTTAATTTAATTCAAATATTTAAAACTTAAATATGAGGACAGTTCCAGTGAAGATAGATACCGATTGTGACTTATAAAGAGACGATGTTGACATCTTGTAATGTTATATTCACTTAATTGGTTATTGTTACAGCTGCTCTTTGAGTGCACATGTCCGCAACCATAGCTTGTTATAGCTATACCAGTAGCCGCTTACTAAAGAACGCGCCTACTGCAGGGGGGTAAGAGGGGTATAGCATGCGCGACGCGAGGAGACTGAGCTGAGTTTTGCTTGTAATATACCTATAGTCCTTCTAAAAAGAAACATTTTCCAAAGAGGTATTAGAGAAATGTAAGTCGAAGAATTCATATTTTCGTTTCATTACGTTGCCTATTTTTCTTGTTCCGTTCCTTTTACTCTTATATAGGCTGCTGTATTCTGTTTTCTCTTTCTAACCTAACCGCAGTTCAGTCAAGTAATTTATTTTCAGTATTTGACCTATCAACAAGCATAATATATTTATCATCTATATATATAATTTGAATTGGTAATGGAAATTACGGGAAAACGGATGAACGGATTTTAATAAATGACCCCTCATTTTGAAGCTTGGAACCCAAAGGTTTTTGGAAAAGTAGTAGTTTTCAGTGAAATGTCAATTTTCCTACATCATTTTCCTTTTTTCCAAAATCCATCTTTCGTCAGTTTTGAGAATTAATTAATTGCATTCACGGCCGACTTGATTGAATTTCAGAACAAAACACACACTACGATAAACAATAGGCTATTACACGAAGGCCATGACCTGCAGGATTGCCGACATATTTAGAGCTCAATTCAATTTGTTATTAAAAACTGATTCTTCAGTGTATAATTTTCTGAGTACAGCTGTGTATTGGATATTCAAATCTACGGAACTTGAGGTGGTTTGATGACATTATTACCATTAGAAATTGTAGACCTGGTTGGCGAGTTGGTATAGCGCTGGCCTTCTATGCCCAAGGTTGCGGGTTCGATCCCGGGCCAGGTCGATGGCATTTAAGTGTGCTTAAATGTGACAGGCTCATGTCAGTAGATTTACTGGCATGTAAAAGAACTCCTGCGGGACAAAATTCCTGCACATCCGGCGACGCTGATATAACCTCTGCAGTTGCGAGCATCGTTAAATAAAACTTAAAACAATAAAACAAACCATTAGAAATTAAATATTATTGTAGTTAATATCATGATGCATCTATTTTTCACTAATTGTACATAATATTCATGCTATATTGATGACATGAAAGTGAAACGTTTTGTGGTTATGTAAGTAAATGTAGAGAATATCTTAATTTAGATCTTCATTTCTATAATTTACTGAGTGGCTGCTATATATAACTACAAAACTTAAGTAAGATAATAATATTGTTATTAAAAATCAAATATTTTTATACTTATTAACCCAGTGGGGTTGGGTCTTTTTCATATACTTAATGGCGGTGTAGTATACTGTAGGTATTGATATGTGTCATTGTCTTCAGTATTGGCTCGAGAGAGCGCAAAAATTACAGTTCCTAAGGAAAGATCAAAAGGTATTACTTACTGATAAAATAAGAGGCCTAGAAAATTTTGTAGTCTCCAGATCATTTCAGCAAGATCTCTTAGTAGGATGAAATGATTTTACGCTCTACATTTCAACTTCTACATGCAGCAGCTATACGAAAATGCTATTGTTCGAAAGCTTAGCAAACCTGACATTTTTTTTAACTTTTGCCTACAATCCACAATGACCTGAAATAGCTACTGCTATCGTCCTGACATTGATACTTGCGTTTTCGCGTTGAAACTCAAAAACTGAAGTTGGATAGGTTCAAGAAAAAGTATTTGGCCTAAAAACATCCATTCAGAGGGAGTATGTTTCATTATTATGGAAGCAAATAACTATCAAAAAGACAAGTATTCTTCATTGAAAATAAATCTGAAAAATTTTTATTTGAACGTCTAATGAACTTAGTTTGCAGCAGTATTTGCTGCACAAGCCACTAGTTAAATTGAATGTGGTATACCACTTTCGGCTGGGTTTTATTCAAAGGACTTAATTTTGGAAATAGTATCTTCAAGATACGTAAATATTTTTGGATTTTTTAAATTTGTTTTCTACTGGTTTAACTGTTTGTTAATCAGCTGTTAAATTCCTTCGTAGGAAGAAAAATTTATTCTCAGCAGATTTAAGAGATGTACTGGATGAAATGACAGTAATGAACATGGACGCTAGTGCTAAATCTGCAGGTGTGGGGGAAGTTTTATAATTCTGCCCCTGAATAAATGGACGACGAACGTCAGCGAAACTTTTCCGGTCATTTCTTACCCATCAATATTTGCATAAAGCACAGTTGATGACGTAGATGCGCGTGATTTGATTATTTGCAGCTCAATTCATGATTGAATAAGGGTTAAGTAAGGCAACAAAGGCGTTAATTTCTTAATATTGGAGCCGTAAGAAAGGCGTCGCCTCTTATCAGCCTTATTAGAACTGGTAATGTATCATTTGCCTTTTAGATCGCAGGTTAGGCGCTGTATTTGTAAACAAATATGGCAATAAACTGAAAATTAAATTAATGGCTATGAGCGCCTACAGAGGGTAATGCAACATATCTAAAGTTTTGCGTTTTAACTAATATTAAAATTAATTACATTTTCTTCTCTTCATTAGTAGATACTAAAGCAAATTATGTTTTTCTTCTTAATTAAGAGCTGCTGAAACGAATGAATTATGAGTTATGGCCAGGGAAGTATTGAATAATTACAATAGAGTCTGATTATCGCCTACAAAATATTCTGCAAAGCACTTTTGGTATTTAATTATTTTTATCGGGAATAGATTTTTCGGTATTCCAGCCTGATCTGGAACTTGACTTGCGAAAATATCTATTTCTCATCTCATTCACCGTCAAATCCTAATTTTTTTTATGTACCGGTACGTAACATTTCCTGAAATGTATTGTACGTGCCTTTAATCGTTAATCGAAAAGATAATTTAGGTTACCACGCTGATTGTAGTCTTGTAGGCATTCAGCTGTTCTGGAACTTGGTGCAGTATCTCCATAGTTACAGACCTTGATACAAGTTCCATCTTCAGTTCCTTGTAGTCATCTGTTGTGATGGACCCGTTATGCGTGGCTCCACAAACCAAAAATAGGTATGCTGTCAGGAGGTAGGTAATTTGAGTCCCAAGTAGTTGTTTGCTAGGTAAACTGAGTCCCTAGGATCATGACGATATAGGTAAACTGAGTTCCAGCATACCTGACAAAAATGCTATTATACTGTTGTAGTTTTTTAAAATATTTCGAAGTTAACGGTTGTTTTTTTTTTTCAAAATACGTCATGCCACGTGGGCAATCTAAAGTATGCAACTTTTATATCTAGAACATTGCAGTTTTGACCATCTAATATCTACTCAATCTGAAGACTGTAATATTCAAATGTTAACTCATTACGTCTTAGAGACATATAACTCGCTAAGTGGCTATTTCCACCATCTTTTTGGGCCGATTTCGCAGCCACAACTAATAACCACAAACAGCTACGAGTCTTTTCATTCTCGTCTGAATGCATTATTTCATAGTAACCGTCCGAATAGGCCTATATACAGTGTATGTATATATACAGTATATACGTATATACAGGGTGTTTAAAAAATACGGGGCATAATTTCAGGTATGTATTTCCCACATGTAGACAATCAAAATAGTTCACTACAACATGTGTCCGGAAATGCTTCATTTCCGAGTTATGGCCTTCACAACATTGAAATTCGCCGGAACGTTTTTCTTTCCGCAGGTCGTTGTCATTACAGAAGATGTTCAAAATGTCCACCTCCTGCTTGAATACAGACCTCACATCGATGTCTCATTGACCTGCGAACACGATCCCAAACTCCAGGAGTATTGCGTATGTCCTCAGAACATGCCACAATTCGATTCCGAAGGAATTCCAAATCAGGCACCGGAGACGAATAAACCAATGATTTTAAATGGCCCCACAAGTAGAAATCGATACGGTTCAGATCAGGTGAGCGTGGAGGCCAAGCAATTGGGCCACCTCTACCTATCCATCGATCAGGAAACCTTCGATCCAAGTACCGGCGAGCCGTACGACTGAAGTGTGCAGGAGCACCATCATGCAAGAAGTGAATGTGGTGACGATTGATCAGTGGAGTATCTTCTAAAACATGAGGTATGGTGTTTTCCAGGAAGTTTGTGTACGCCTGCCCAGTAAGTCTATTTACAAGTACATGGGGTCCAACTAATCGATCACCAATGATACCGGCCCACATGTTGAGGGAGAACCGCACCTGGTGATGAGATGGAACAGTTGCACGTGGGTTTTCATACGCCCATACATGCTGATTGTGGAAATTTGTTATGCCATCTCGTGTGAACTGTGCTTCATCTGTAAATAATACCAAGGCAGGAAAGTTCGGATTTACACCACACTGCTGCAAGAACCACTGACAGAACCTAACTCGTGCAGGGTAATCTGCTGGTGACAGGGCCTGTACACGTTGCAAATGATAAGGATACAATTGATACTCTTTCAACAGTCCCCAGACAGTCGTATAAGGAACATTGGCTTGCAACGCTACCCTTCGTGTGCTGATAGAAGGAGTCATGTTCACAGCCTCCAGAATCTCCTCCTGTACTTCTGGAGTTGTAGATCATGGTCGCCCCCTTTCCCAAACCAGGAGAGTTAAATTTTCCATACTCGCACAGGCGGTAATGGAGACGTATAAATGTCTTCCGATCTGGACATTGTCGCTGTGGGTACCTCTCCTGGTACAAACGACGAGCCAGCGCAGCATTGCCGTCCGCCTTACCGTACATGAAGTGTATCTCTGCCAGCTCTTGATTTGAATACATGTCGCACAGTCTAACGCCTACACAACACTGAATGTAACCTTCGCCTCGGAATGAACTGTCAGAGTGCCCTCTTAATGTCTCCTTTGACGGCAACGACCTGCGGAAAGAAAAACGTTCCGGTGAATTTCAATGTTGTGAAGGCCATAACTCGGAAATAAAGTAATTCGAGACACATGTTGTAATGAACTATTTTGATTGTCTACATGTGGGAAATACATGCCTGAAATTATGCCCCGTATTTTAGAAACACCCTGTATATGTATACACATACATACTCTTGTCTATATGATACATTGTAGGACAACCAGTCAAACTCTTATGTTTCATTGAGAAACAAGAGTAAAAAGAAAAAAGAAATGGAAGAGAAGAAAAGGGAGAAAATGACACAGCGCCTGAAGATATCGCAAGATTTCAATTCGTGAAATCAGTTTCAAATTCCTTTCTATATCTAAAAATAATGTAAGTGCTTGACACTTTCCTGGACGGTCTTTAAGAGAAGTGACAAAATGTTTTTTCACAGAGTGTTTAACCAACAAAATGACAATTATTAACCACACCTAGTTGTATTGACCTAGGATTTTGTCTCTGCCTCTGTGCAACGTCACATTTGCGGTGGGGAAGTGAGGGGATGGGAAGAAAGTTGAAATGCTTTTCAATACGCTATAAGCTATTCTCGGGCGGTAGGGAACAATATGTTTTCCAAACGATGGGTATACTGCAGCGAACGCTCTAAGACCTGCCACATCACGACAGATTCACCCCAGCATTCCGACCTTCGACATCGGATAGTAGTCAAAAACGTAGGCCTGAATCTAGCTGGATAGAATTAATAACTCCTCTCCTATCAAAGAGATTTTCATAAAATTCTTTAGAGAAGTTTTTGGTAGCGTTTTGTTTATTTTGACTATTACACTATTACTACGTCATACTACTTTCGACAAATAAAACTGTACGAAAGGACGACTTTCAGCCAATCATGGCTGCTTATCACACAATTTTATCGCGTCCCTAGCATCTGTTTAATTTTATCGCGTCCCTAGCATTTGTTTATATTTATCACTACCCTAGCATTTGTTTCTTTGTTTACCAACATTTCAAACTGCACTGGTCTGGACGTCAAAAAACAGAAAATTACAAACCACTCCAGTCGATGCACAGCAGTTTCAAATATGACTCGCATTGGAATTCAAGAACAAGAATTAATAAAGATCACTGATCATATATGAAGAGCACCATTCGGAAAACCTGAATAAGTTGAGGGATACACCATGTACATCAACGAGTTCACTTCTTTTACGCACACGTCCAATATAACATCAACTGAACCACCAACCACTAAAACATTCAAATTTGAAAATTGTACTTTCAATAATTGTTTCTTTTAAAATTATTCATGTTTATTTTTTTATTTCATCATCGTTAATTAAAACGTTTCTTGTTTATTTCATCATCCCTAATTAAAACTTTTCTAACACTCGTTTATATTATTTAGGTTATGTTTGTTATAGCTTCTGCTATATGATATTATGGATAGTCACGTATCAGAGATTGTTTAATACTAAGATCTATTGAAAATCATCTGTCAAATGACGTTGATTACTGGGATCCGGATGATTGAAGTGGAATGCAAATGTTTTAATGAAAATGAAACTGAATCAACAAAGTCTTCTTGACTAGTAACAGTCTACAGAGTTCAATGATGATTCCATAGTTGGCACAACTGATACCGGTAACAAGAAAACATAATCATAAAACACTACTGCCATCTAGCGTATTGTTGAGATGGTACAATAATACATTTGAAGACAGTTGTATTTTAGTAAGCCAATTAATATTTTATTGTATTGGAGTACTTCGTTACTTCTAATCTTTATATACTTTCTTCTAATCGTGTAATAGTCAATTAAATCCCACTCGAGTTTTGATTTATCGATAAAATCAAAACCTCTAGTGAGATTACTGTTGATAATATCTGATTACATTTCAATAAGATAAACAACACCTGCTTAGATGATTAATTTAGTCAAAATTAATAACTTCTGTTCCATCTAACAAATTTTCATAAAATTGTATACAGTAAAGGCCCATTCACAATGAAAATTAAACATAACCATAACATAAACACAGAAGTTTGCGCCCAGGTTACCAAATGGGATCATTCACAATGATTTACATAAGCATTGACATAAACATTACCGTAAGACGTTAACATGAAAGTTTGCAAACTCCAAACTTTCATGCTTATGCTTACGTGATTTGCAAACAGAACACAATCGTGGAGCGCTGAAGTATACGACAGAATATGAGGAAATGGCGTCGTTGTTATGTTTCCATGGTTACCAAGTATGTTTGCTGTTTTGTTTATGTTCCCGTCGAAAATGATCTTGATTTTACCGTAACGTTTATATTCATAAGTTAACGCTTACGTTATGTTTAATTTTGACTGTGAATCAGCCTTAAGTCAAAATAGATTCTATCGCTCAATAAAAATATGAGAACGAATGAATGGTCGTTTGCAGTCATAAATGCCTGTGATATGTGATATGTGCCTTAAATTTCTTCGTAGTGCCGAGGATCATTAAAGTGTGCGTTTCCTTCAATTATTCTTGGTTATTTAACGACGTTGAATGAACTATTAGGTTATTTAGCGTCGATGGAATTGGTAATAGAGAGGTGGCTCAGGGTTTCATTATTTCTATGTCCAGAAGCGTATATAATTTAACATTTAATTTGAATTATATTCCTTTATAAGTTTGTATTTGCTACAGATTTTACTGTAATTGTATCAGTATTTTCTCTTAAATGATAAAATCATGAAAGTAAATGTTAATCTTAATTTAAAACTCTTCTTCCTCTGACCAGCAAGTTAGTTCGTGTCTGTTCGAACTTGATAATAATGCCTTCACTCTCCGTCCTCTCTGTCCTTATCAAACAGTTTCCTAGGACGTCCTCTGTCAGGACCAGATGTTAATTCAGGACGAGATACTGGGTTTCACTAGGTCTAATTGCATTTAACGCATTTTCCAGTATAATTAAACCACTGTCTGTTCTTACTTAAAACTTTTCTTAGAGTTCGACTATTTTTAGTCAATTTTCTTTCAAACTATCTACATACGTACATCGAACAGGTGAGTGAAGAAAAGATAATGTTCCAAAATTATGGAACATAAAGTGAGATAGCCATTTTATAAGGTTTCGTGAAAGCTAGTGTCAAAAGGAGAATATTCCCGTCTTACTTCGTTGTAATAACAGATTGACTGTAAAATGGATAATATTCCGGGAATGTTACCTTTTTATACCACAAACTGCGCTACCGTCGTATTTTATTACTTGCAGTGGTGCTTATTCAGCTTTTCTCCCCGCTAGGTCTGGCGTTTTTCACTATTAATTTAGCGGGTAAAATTTATTAAATTTGTATTGCTGATGTAGGGATTTAGTGGATATTTTTAGCACTCACAACGGCAAAATAACGTCATTTTACTTTGGCAATATAATATAAATTTAACGACATCTGCACTGTTTCATAGCAGTTGTCAGTAAGAGGCTGGGCTTGTGTTAAATTCTCTGTGATATTCTGGTTAAAGCCTTTTTGTGATTCTTTCACTGTATTTAATACATTTTACATATTTTCGATTTTTGATTTACTAATAAATATTATTTTCCTATGAAATTGTTATTATTAGCAATTTTACTTACTATAAAATCAGAGAGTAAAAGGATGACATTGCAGCATTTGAAATTCTTAATAATTAATAACGTAATGATCATTTTTATTTGGTATTTAAAAGGAAATTGTACCAGAAGAATGGAAGGAGTCCATAATCGTACCTATTTTTAAGAAGGGGAACAAGACTAACTGTAGTAACCTTCGTGGAATATCACTTTTGTTGACGTCGTACAAAATTTTGTCCAATATTCCTTTGAGAAGATTAACTCCCTATCTAGATGAAATTATTGGGGATCATCAGTGTGGTTTTAGGCGTAATAGATCGACTACTGACCAGATATTTTGTATTCGACAGATAATGGAGAAAAATGGGAGTATAAGGCTACAGTGCATCAGTTATTCATAGATTTAAAAAAGGCGTATGACTCGGTTAAGAGAGAAGTTTTATATAATATTCTTAATGAATTTGGTATTCCCAAGAAACTAGTTCGATTAATTAAAATGTGTCTTAGTGAAACTTACAGCGGAGTCCGTATAGGCCAGTTTCTATCTTATGCTTTTCCAATTTACTGCGGGGTAAAGCAGGGAGATGTATTATCACCTTTACTTTTTAACTTCGCTCTAGAATATGCCACTAGGAAAGTTCAGGATAACAGAGAGGGTTTGGAATTGAACGGGTTACATCAGCTGCTTGTCTATGCGGATGACGTGAATATGTTAGGAGAAAATCCACAAACGATTAGGGAAAACGCGGAAATTCTACTTGAAGCAAGTAAAGCGATAGGGTTGGAAGTAAATCCCAATAAGACTAAGTATATGATTATGTCTCGTGACCAGAATATTGTACGAAATGGAAATATAAAAATTGGAGATTTATCCTTCGAAGAGGTGGAAAAAATTCAAATATCTTGGAGCAACAGTAACAAATATAAATGACACTCGGGAGGAAATTAAACGCAGAATAAATATGGGAAATGCATGTTATTATTCGGTTGAGAAGCTTTTGTAATCTAGTCTGCTGTCAAAAAATCTGAAAGTTATAATTTATAAAACAGTTATATTACTGGTTGTTCTGTATGGTTGTGAAACTTGGACTCTCACTTTGAGAGAGGAACAGAGATTAAGGGTGTTTGAGAATAAGGTGCTTAGGAAAATATTCGGAGCTAAGAGGGATGAAGTTACAGGAGAATGGAGAAAGTTACACAACACAGAGCTGCACGCATTGTATTCTTCACCTGACATAATTAGGAACATTAAATCCAGACGTTTGAGATGGACAGGGCATGTAGCACGTATGGGCGAACCCAGAAATGCATATAGAATGTTAGTTGGGAGGCCGGAGGGAAAATGACCTTTGGGGAGGCCGAGACGTAGATGGGAAGATAATATTAAAATGGATTTGAGGGAGGTGGAGTATGATGGTAGAGACTGGATTAATCTTGCTCAGGATAGGGACCAATGGCGGGCTTATGTGAGGACGGCAATAAACCTCCGGGTTCCTTAAGGGAAGACTCCACTGAAAATCATGAAAATGTTTCCAAATTTTTTTAGCTATTTCACTTATTCAGAATTTTTTTATACCCCAAATGGATTCAGCTCAATTCTGATTACAAATACTCGTATGTTTACACTTTTTAAATTAAGGCTGGAAGGGGGCGTGGAATTTAAAGAGCTGTCAAAATTGTTTTTCATCGAAGAATTCTTTTTTAAAATTTCTGATTACAAATCTAGTAACTTTTTGTTGGCTCCCTAAAGTTACTAGATGAATGTAGCGGAGGAGAATATTAATTTACATAAATATTCATTTTATTTTCAAATCTATTTTTCTGTGTTCATTTTTGTTGATTCAACACCAACTTTCTTATGCCAAATATTATTCAACCTGGATGAAATTTTTACTGCAAGTATTTATGAGGTAGCTGCATGTTTCTATGCATTTATTTTGTGAGAAATGCTGCTAGTTTATTTTATTAATATTTTTCTTAAGAAAATTTCTAGTTTGTAGTCAAGGACTTGTTCTTTTTTTTTTTTTTCCTTCAGAAAAACCACTTTGTCCTCGCCAGACATCTAATAGCTTTCTCCACGTATTCTGCGCCCCTAAACCTGAAAAGAAATATATATCTGAAGGGATGCAGCTCAGTTTTCTACCGACTAACCTTTCTAACATTACTTCACTTGTTAAAACAACTTTCATTGCGTTCCACAGTTTTCCAAATCTTGTAAGATTATTTTTATCATTAGAGGAAAGAAGCCTAATATCGGATACTTTCTGTAAAATAATTATAGAAACCACAAAAAATGACTTTAAAAATAAATACTTGATTATTTTATTGTTAGTATTTATCTCTAAACACAAACACAAACCATAGCGACACAAAACCAATAACAAACACAGATTACATTAACTTTAAGAGTTCCATTACCATTACAATTTTTTTTTATTTATTTAAATTTAAATATACAGAATAAAGAATATAATTACAAACAAACAAGAGAAATAGAAATAAAATAATGCAATCAATATAAAAAGGAGATACAGTGGTATTAACAAAATTTGAGACCGAATGAGCAGCGCTCGTGTTCGGTCGCAATTCAGATATAATATTAATAGGCCTATAAGAGAATATAAAATAAAATAAAATAGGCAATAAAATTAAAATTACAGTTACAGAAATTATATAATACAATATTAATATAAGAGAAATATAGAAAAAAATAATAATAATAATAAATAAGTAAAATAAAGTAGGAACTAAAATATAATTACAGCGGCAATGGAATTATATAATATAATATTAACACTAGAGAAGAATAATATGGCAAGTGAAAAGTAGGACTAATATATATTTCAAAATTATAGAATACAAATATAATATAGGTTGATTAATTCATACACATAGGCTATAAATTTATTTAATCAAATTGAAGATATTAACACGTTTCTAATTTTCTTGTTATATGTTAGTGGGTTACATGTTAGAAGTTCTGGGTGTAATTTAGCTAAAGAATTGTACAACCGAGGGCCAAAATTAATTCTATGCTTTAGACCAGCAGATGTGAGACATTTAGGTTCTACTAATGTTGAATTAATATTTCGTCTTGTGTCATAATTGTGTGTCTGTAATACAAACTTATTACGATTTTTATGATAAAATTTTAACAGCGTATGCTTATAAATTTGTTCAATATTAAATACATTAAATTCAGAATAAATTAATTTAGTTGGATAATCGAAACGTTTCTTCATACAAATTTTAATTATTCGTTTTTGTAGTAAATTTAACGGTCTAAGATTAATTTTTGTACTTCCACCCCAAACAATTATACCATATTGAATGATAGACTGAATAATGGCCAAATAAACATTTTGTAGAACTCTAATGGGTAAACGTGGGTTACCTAATATCGTACAATACTGTCTCCCACTGCCTGACACTACCTAATATTGGGCTACACTATAACTTTGTCTTGTAAGTTTTCATATTAACTCTGTACACATTCAACGCATAAAATGTTTCCAGTCGTCGATTTTGCACATTTCTCATGACGTCACCTCATACACTTGGTACACCGAAGTCACTTTTCCGTTCTCTTGCCCCTTGAAAATAACCCACAGCAGCAAATGCATTCGACATCGAGTTCTTCTTCGTCTTCCTCAGCGTCATTACTATTTGAAGGATCCCAATTGTTTCTTTTTCATTTGATTATTAGCAGGCTTCCCTTTCAGTGGCGCATTTCCACGGAACCTTCTCTGCAGTTCACTTTTGTAGGGCGATCCCATTATTAAAAGTCTGCTCTGTCTGAACATGCACTCCTAGAAATATAAAGAAAAAGATTACACATTTATAATTGGCCATAAATGTAAATAATGAGTACAAACGTAATCACTCTTATTTTCAAATGACATACATGTTTATAAATCACCGATCGCACAAAATGTCACTCATCCACAAAAGACAAATCGATCTTCACTGCCGCAACACAGAATGTGACTCACAAATTCATAACAACGCGCGCTGATAGTTGTTATTGTAATCTATAACAGCGAGATGTTATAAAAGTTTATCTTTCGCTTTCTCCACCTCAACTATTCCACTGAATGCTCTAAACATACAACGCTTTCGTAAGAAATACAGGGTGATTCACGAGGAAAGGTAAAAATTTTAGGATACGATATCTTAGCCATTTTGAGTGAAAAAGTTCATATGAACATAGGTCCGTTTTCGAACGATGGCGGAGCTAGATGAATTTTTTTGGTAAAACGTCTCGCCCCAATGTGAATCAAACGTTACTATATGCTGCTGACGTGAGACAAGGTCACCGATGAATGACGTAACATTGGAAACTGCATTGTGAGCGATGTAGATAAGAGAAGAGAAACAAACCGGGTGGTGATGCATTACAAATGTCACAACAAAATACGCTGTCAGTTATCGGTTCACAGCAGTTCAGTCACCTACCTACAGTACAGTAGTTATACAGGTACAGTTATCGGAAGTGTTAAGTTATGTTTTTCAAGATGCCTTATAAATTTTCGACTACAGAATACGCCGATATTGTGTATGTGTATGGTTTGTGCGATGGAAGTTCCTTGCGTGCCGTCGCTGAATATGAACTACGCTTTCCGAACAGAAGGGTACCATATCGAAGAGTACTTACTGTCTATGGGGTTGGATGAAAGACTTGGTATAGCAAAGGAAGGTGGAAACGAGAGAGGCGCTAATCGACCGTATTTTGGATGCGGCATAAAGACAGCCACGTGCAACTCTCCCGAGCGATGAGCGCGATTCACGCCCGAGCGCAACAGTGCATTGAAGCAGAAGGAGGTACCTTTGAAAATGTGCGAAAACATCGACCCCGACTTCTACGGTCTTACTAATAAAAACTCTATATACAGACGTTTAACTGTCTTATACTTATACAATGAGTAGCTCGTTTATAAGTCGTGTGTAAATTCCTTACTAATAATCACTACATACGTCGTGTATAACAGTATGACTGTTACACAGCTACGTCATAGTTTCGTCATTACTTCGTTGCGAAAGGTAATAGAATATCTGAGGTTCTCTACTGCATCCGGTAGAGCGCTCTACTGTGGCGTGTTAAATATCGATAGTACAACTGGCTCTAATCGATTACCACACTACATTTTGGTCAAAGAGTACAAGCTACAGCAATATTATTCTAATAATTCTGTGATCTTTGGTTTGTTCTTCTGTGGTTACAAGGTAACCATCATCATAAAATGACAGTCGATACGAACAGCTGTTAGAGGGGCGGCCATTTTTTCGCTATATACAACGCTTAAACAAGGGGTTTCGTGTATATAACTACTGCAAAGCAATTCCCATTGTAGAGTTACAGCCTGTTTATACGTCCATAGCTTATTCACAGTTTATTAGTAACGTTTTCTGTCTCAACTCTGCATAAGTCTCGTATAAAAACTATACGCGGTTTATTAGTAAGACTGCTAGAATATTAGGTATGTATGTGTACATGCATATAAACTTTAAATTTGTCCGTTATCTGTCTCTAAATGCGAGTTAGTACAGTGGAATCTCAGAAGTTTTTGTGAAATCAAAGAGCCATATCTCCGTAACCGTTCGAAATACCCATTGCTGGAGATGCAATGAGCATGAAACGTTACCCCACGTGCTAGGTTCCTGCCCTCAGGGCGAATTACAGACATAACACAGTCCGCTCAAGAATTGCTAACAGATTAAGGGAACATGGTGAATACGAAGTATATGAGGAAGTTCAATGGAAGGATCTACACGGCGTGCTGACATCATAATAATTGACCGAGATAAAAAAAAACTGGTCTCATTCTTGACCCCACTGTAAGGTTCGAAATTAATGAAGATCAACCAAAGCAGGTACATGAAGAGAAACGCGCTATTTACCTTCCATGCTGTGATGATCTCAGTCATAAATATAATATTCAAGATTGGAATGTCATTGGACTTACGTTTGGTGCGCGAGGAACAATTCCCAAATTTACATTGGAGATCCTAGAAAATTAAAGGTTCCTGAAAAGACTCTTCAGACAATTGCATCAACAATTTTAAAATCTTCATTAACATCATCAAACACCATCTCTATTCATCTTTATAATATTCATTGTATATTATCTATTTTCCATAAATTTTTATCGTTTTGATAGCCACCACATTTTGCCGCAGAATATTCTTTTTTAAAATTTCATTATGCATTTTTTAAACATTAATTTACATTTTCTTTTGTGTTCATTTGAATTGATTAGGATGCCGATATTTTAAATCCAAGATCTGGACGGCTATCATTTCGATAATATTATTATTAAGCAATCTTACTCCCATTTCTACATGTTACCTGTTTTGTGAAACTTTTCATGTGACCCGATTCCTTTTTAGATGACTGTTCCAGAGAATCAAATCTATTCCGTTTTAACTCAGTATTTGGTTCTTTCCAAGTCCATTTATGGTGTTCATATTGGTTTCATTCTTTTATCCTGAGCAACTTGTAATACTCATTCCCTCGTGGTTCTTTTCTACTATCCTTTTTAGTACTGTTTCTAATTCTGTTGCATTGGCTGTTTTTTTTTTCAGCCTTGCTGTTAAAATCTTCTCTTAGGAGATTAATTATTGAGTTTTGCTCGTTCAATGTAACTTCCAGTTTTCCGTAAAAGTCCTGCTCAGTATTGGATCGTAAACTTTCAGAGGCTCCTATTGCTTCCGCAACATTTTTCTTTATTCTTTGTGAAACGAGAAAACCGACTTCTTTTTTTCTTCGTCTGTCCCTAGTAATTTGCCTCTTGGGGTTTCCATGAATACGTTTCCTTCCTTTCTGATTTCGCTAAGCCAGAACCTCCAGGTTATGAAATTGAGAACGTCTAATAATGTGCTACGGCTAGAGTTGCAATCATGAGTTCTTCCTTCCTTGTTGGATATCGTTGTTCTGTCCGTCGTTTGCGGATCTGAGGCCTGCTGACTTCTTCCCGTCTGGTTGTTCTGCGTTGTCTCATTGTTTTTATGCTTTCTTTGTTTAAATATTTCCATCCTTTATATATCTCATTGTCTGAGGTGCAATTTTGACGTCATGTACTTTTCTGTTTTGTACTTCGGTTCGGTTAATTTCAACTGCTTCAATTATTTAAAATTTTTATTCATTGACGCTGTATCAGCTGCTAGATTGATGAAACTGGTGATAGCATTATGACTTCGGAAAATGAGTCCAAATATTTTCTGTGGAATTACTTGACTTTCGCCTTATTAATGAGGAAAACGTCGCAGTATCTAACGTCCTAACCTGTCAATCTCTTTTACGTGAAAGAATCAGTGCCCATGGGTTTTCAATTGATTCTCACTGCAGTGATTTGATCTTCATTGTACTACTGGCAGTGTAATAATAATTATTATCTATCTATCTATCTATCTATCTATCTATCTATCTATCTATCTATCTATCTATCTATCTATCTATCTATCTATCTATCTATATATCTATCTATCTATCTATCTATCTATCTATCTATCTATCTATCTATCTATCTATCTATCTATCTATCTATCTATCTATCTATCTATCTATCTATCTATCTATCTATCTATCTATCTATCTGTCTATCTATCTGTGTATCTATCTGTGTATCTATCTGTCTATCTATCTGTCTATCTATCTATCTATCTATCTATCTATCTATCTATCTATCTATCTATCTATCTATCTATCTGTGTATCTATCTATCTATCTATCTATCTATATATCTATCTATCTATCTATCTATCTATCTATCTATCTATCTATCTATCTATCTATCTATCTATCTATCTATATATCTATCTATCTATCTATCTATCTATCTATCTATCTATCTGTCTATCTATCTGTGTATCTATCTGTGTATCTACCTACCTATCTACCTACCTATCTATCTATCTATCTATCTATCTACCTACCTACCTACCTATCTATCTATCTATCTATCTGTCTATCTATCTATCTGTGTATCTATGTATCTATTTATCTATTTATCTATTTAATAACAGTTCAGCACAAGATAAAAGTTAGCACAAGATTTACAGCGTAGAAGGAATAACCAAACGGTGCCTACAAATAATTATTAAAATTACAGACAAATACAAATAAACAATAATGACAAAATGAATAAATAACTACAAAAATACATGATACAGAAAAGCTAAAAACAACACAAACGAATGAAGTTGAAATGAATATGCTTAATATAAGAATATCCAAACAATAAACTATACATTAAACGGATCTGAATTAATACAATGTAAATTTGCAGCTTTCATTCATCTGACAACTGGAGAGAGAGATTTAGGCTTATAGGTATAAAAATATTTTGACATCTTAAACCTTTCGAAGGAGCCCGAAGGATTCACAATCAATATCACCCTTTAAGGCCTTACAAAAGAATAAGTAGTCAAGCTCAAGACGTCTGGCATAAAGGCTAGAAAAGTTAAAATATTTACAAGTACGCTCATAATTGAAAACAGATGAATTTGGTAAAAACCTAAAAGCACATAGGGACATAAATTTCCTTTGGATGATTTCCAATTTAACCGAGTCAGTAGAAGTAATATAATAATAATAATAATAATAATAATAATAATAATAATAATAATAATAATAACTTCACTTAAAATATATGGCAACATCTATGCATTTGCGATCCACTGGTTGAGACACACTGTACTCTATGTAATAGAAGTAAATGTGAACCAAACGGAAAATTATATGAAGATGATTATTGGAAGCACCGAAGCGTAACAGAGTTCCCGTTTGAGAGTACATTGCCTCCATTAGCGTTTAAAAGTATTTCATGGGGAAGGTACAGCAGATGTAATGAATGTGAGGCAGTAGCAGCTGTACAGACGATGCTTCAAAGAATGGGTCGCCCTTGCACCGTGAATGAGATGAGACTGGATCATCTTACTCTACTGGAATGGATGTTGTGTAAGATTATTTGAGTAGACTGCACTGCTCTAGAAAATCCTAGAAAACACGATTATGGAACATTGTTGCTATACGTACGTGAGATATACCAGCAACTAAATGATCACAAGGTGGAAGCAATGCAGATCTATAACAAGTTCTGGGAAATTATTTCCTGTACAGTATTGTCTGCGGAGAGAGAGGAGATCTAGGTTTTATTACAAACCCAACTAAAATGAAGTCAATTTAAGTACAGCTTAAAGCCCGTTAAAATGGCTTACTTGACAAATTGAGACTTTCACAGGAAAAGGCTACAGAGACTGTAGTAAATGAGTGCAATGAGGACATGAATTTCTTAAAAAGACACGGTATGAAATTAATAATGCCATTAAATACTCTTTAATGAAATTCTATCATAAAAATAGAATGAAATTTGTAGCTCAGCCACATGATCATAATACAAGACGAAATGAAATTCTTAAATTAGTTGAACCTAAATGTTTCACATCTGCTGCTTTACTACACAGTACAAATTATGGTCCACGTCTGTATAATTCGATAATAAAATTTCATCCAGAATTGACTACTTTAAGCTATGAAATTTTCAGATCCAGAATTAAAACATTTATATGACAGGCTTCCCTGTATTATATTATGTACCATGTATTGTAAAACAAGTTTATTTCTATCCTAAGTGTATTTTTCTATCTTATCTTGGTTACTATAGCAACATGACCTGCACTAATTATACTACTAATAATAATTTAATATTAATCCACCAATCTCAATATCGTCTCTTTTTTCACTCAGTTATTACTTGTATTATTATTTACTAATTTTATTACCATCTTTATGTGAGCTTTTTTCATAAGTATTTTGTCTACAAAGTATGTATATCTATGTAACGGAACTGTCCCCGAACACGAGCTTTGCTCTTTCGGGGTATTTTAATGTAACCTTTTATGTAAATAAATTGAATATTAAAGTGTAAAAATCTGATTTCTTTACTTCCAGTGGCGTTCGGATAGTTAAGAGGAAATATTGCTTTCCAAACAACGCTGGAAACTGATTAAACAAATCCACTTTATTATTTGACGTAATGACGGTTCACTATTTTTTGCTTTGCAAATTGTGTACATAGTCTTAAAAAAAAGCATTCACTCTTCTAAGAAGTGATATTATTCATCAAGACAAGAAAGCGAATTCTACTAAAATAGATCCTAAAATTAATATTTTCCCAAACAAGAGTTCTTCAACATCATAGCAGATCTCAACATGATTTTCGTTCTATAATCTGAGTGGTGGTAATATAGGGTAAAGTTTCCTAATTCCGTTTCATATTTAATAAAGTCTATATTTATGCCAAAATTGTACTAAAAATTTTCAAATAATACGTAAATGACGTTATTTGCACCTTTAGCTACAGTTTTTACAACATTCAGTGTCAACAGTTTCACAAGTTTGATATATAATATATGATTCTTCATTCTTATACAGTGGCTCCTAAATCCATGACAGGGATCCAGATTCCGTGATAGGGTTTCCTAATTCCGTGATACTAAAATAATCCTCATTAACTGCTCAGAAAACAAACAAGTATTTGGAAAAACACATTAAAGTCATGGTATATTGTTTTAATATGGATTAAGCAAGAAATTACAACGTAGAAAAAGAGCCTAAGTGACAAATTTGATAGAAAATACTTGTGTAACTATAGGAATACATACTACATATTAATATATTATAAACAAAATAAACTGAAAGTTAAATTCAATAAAAAATTAAATTTGAATAAATTGAATTATAACACAATTATTTCTCATTATTTATATTTCTAACAACAGCAGTAATTAAGTTAAATATAGCCCTATTATTTTATTATAGTTAAATGTTAAATGTTATGTTTTATTTAACGACGCTCGCAACTGCAGAGGTTATATCAGCGTCGCCGGATGTGCCGGAATTTTGTCCCGCAGGAGTTCTTTTACATGCCAGTAAATTTACTGACATGAGCCTGTCCCATTTAAGCACACTTAAATGCCATCGACCTAGCCCGGGATCGAAACCGCAACCTTGGGTATTATTATAGTTATAAGCAGGGAAAGGGATTTGGAGTATTATAAGGAATGGTGAAACGTAGTATAGATATTCGTAGCTCAGTGACTGTCAAGCGAGCTGCGTAATAGAGCATGGACGAGTACAGTTCACTTCATACAAACTTACACGCAACGTGCTGTCAACGTATTTTAGAATAAACAAATGTTATAGTTTAATGACATATAGTGGCCTACATACGAGTATATAATCTGCATTTCATTTTGAACTACATGTGTTTTTCTTGGCAACGCACAAGACACCAATAAACAACAATACAAATATACATAATTAAATATCAACCTCTGCATCCTCGCGTGGAAATATTGATGACTGATAGACAGTTGTCTTCTGTATGGGACTCGCCTCTGAATATGTAGAACCAAACGAAATGTAATTTTCAATTAATGCTATGTTCTGTTGGTGAAACAACCTGCTGTGCTTTGTTATAATGAACTGTAAATATAATTTTCAAATTGTCAAAATACAACTTTGCTCTGTTACAAGGGAGGAAATTTTTTAACATGGAAAAACTCCACTCTACATCTGCAGAGACAATTGCAGAATAAGTACTTCAAACAGTCCCGCGCCGTGGCGTCGCTGTCTAAGGCATCTCGCCTAGGACTCGCGTTACGGAATGCGCGCTGGTTCGAGTCCTCATGGGGAAAGACATTTTCTCATGAAATTTCGGCCAGTGTATGGGACCGGTGCCCACCCAGCATCGTGATGCACTTGGGGAGCTACGATAGGTAGCGAAATCCGGTTGCGAATACCAGCTATAACGGCTGGGAGGATCACCGTGCTAACCACACGATACCTCCATTCTGGTTGGATAATCGTCCACCTCTGCTTCGGCATGTGGGCGTGAGGCCAGCAGGCGGCTGGTCGGTCTAGGCCCTTCACGGGCTGTAGCGCCACGGATTATTATAAGTACTTCAAACAAGATACGTCAATTAAATTCACATGTTGAATGACGTCATTGGGACACATTTTTGTTAGTACATCCGAAATCCGACTAAGAATACTGTATCCATCATATTTAATCTAAACTCTGTTCATTTTTTCACCAACACGTTTTCCTACTTCACATTCTACTGCACTCAGTTTATTTACAATAGTTCTCATAATATTTATTTGTTCAGCTAGTTCTACTCCTGACTTTTCTAATCGAATAATGGCATCCAGTAAATATAAAAAATTTGACTTAATATCCGTGACTTCTTTCTCGATTGTTCTATCATTTGTCAGTTCCTGGCGTATTTGAATCGCAGCCGCGTCATCGGGATCGAAAGACTGGACCACTTTCTTCACAGATTGGAGGTGACGTGCGTAATAATTTCAAGCTTCTAACCATGACCCCCAGCTCTTAAGAACTGGATATGGGGAAGCAACAAAGCGACAATTTAAGGAATTATTTCCTGAATTTTGATACTCGATCTGGAGCTTTTACAAATATAACCTTTCAATTTTGTATTGTTAGTTGGTTTCACTTTCGGCATTATACCCGCACTTCATACTCTGAACTGCAAACCTGCATGTTGACGTTCTTATGCGACAACTGTCCCGTTCACCTGTTGTTGACGTGCAGAGATCTGCGAGTATGTCATGGAGGGGAGGACTTGGTATAAAGGGTTGTAAACAAATGACTGTGTAGATGCCAATACTAGCTTTTACTACTCCAAATTCCGTTTCCTAGTTATAAGTGATATAATTTATTTGGTATTATTTCCAAGAATTATTTTCTTTCATAGACATTAATTTTCAAAATTTAACGCGTTGGCAGCACTGGTCGAGTGAGCCAGGAAGGAGAAATATGGAAATAAATCCGAAAATGGGAAAGCTCCTGTAGCATTGTTATTGTCTCACAATGATTAAATAATCATACACATTGCTTCCAGTCAGCTGCTTTTTCTGCAGCACTGCACTGACTTATTAATCTCATGTTCTTGCCACACTGCATAAAGCTGTGATCTCTGAATCATTCGACTTTTAAACCCATGATATTTATGCACAACAGTAGGCCTATCTATGAAGAAATGTCATGGCTGTATAATTTTAGTTTTGTCCTGGGCGCGAGTCACAAAATATCTCCGAATGTCGAGGTGATGAACAAAATTTCAACAATAAAGTGATAAAGCACGGAAGTGTAATTAGGCCTCCATCTTTCCTTCCGACTTTTTCATCGAAGATTTAAAGATGGACCTCTGCAGAACACAACTTGTCGATATATTCGGCATATTGGAATTCTTAGTGAAATAATAATGTCTTCTTTTTCTTTTTATCTTTGTATGGACTGCTTAGCTTATTTCTTCCAGAAAATCATGCTATCTTCCTCTTGGTCTCTCAGGGATCTTTTTCTTTCAGTTTGTTGCCCCGTACTATGTTCGTAATCTTTGTTATCCTCTAATTTCCCCACTCCTTGCCTGATATAAAGCTCTTCTAACTATTTTACTCAGCTTTCGCTTTTCAGCAGTTTCCGTCGTAACTTTCCAAAGTGGGAAATACCATTGCAATAATACACATATTATGTTCACGTTAATATACAGCAATATACAACAATTCTGTGTTTTTTTATCTGTACTGTCAATTGTAATTGGGGCTTTGCCCTGTTATGGACATAAATAGATAAATAAATAAATAAATAAATACAAACAAATGATAGCTCAAACTGAAATAAAATAAAACATTTACAGTATTCAAGAAGTTAGATATCCTCTTAGCAACCAAATGAAATAATAAAAAAAAAAGACAGCCGAAAAAAATAAGACTGTCCTCACTGTTACCAACCTGAAACTGAGAAATTGAAGTGATTGTTTTATTTTTAGAATCATAAATGCGTAGCACCTACTATACTTAAGCGCGCCACAGTTCTAGACCTCTAGGATAGAAGCGTATCTAAGTAATTATCATTAAAATTATATCTCTCAGACTTAATCCATTAGAAATGATTGAAGTAACAACTTTCCATTGTATCTCCTGAAATCAAGGCCAAACAGTACTTTTGCACTCACCATAAAACTTTTTAAGTCTTTCTCCTTGTTAGTCTCAATACAGTCCTTGACTGGTCTCCAATCAAAGGACTTACAGATAATTATAATATTGTTAAGAGTTACGATTATATGTATAATTCTCAACTCACTACAGGATGCTACATACGGTATGTAACGAAACAACAAGGAGTAGTATACAAAAAAAAAATAAATAAAATTAATCCCCCACTACCATTTTTTTTTCAAAGTTCTTTGAAAATTTATGTATAAGAAGATACAATACCAACATATCAATAGGTGCATTTCCATCCCAGAACAATTTGGATTCAGGAAAAATAAATCAACCAAGCAAACGACATTTAATTTAACCGATCATTACACTTTTATTACGTCATATTACTTTTGACTAATAAAACGGTACGAAACGACGTGTTTCAACCAATCATTGCTGCTTATCCTACAATTTCCATCAACTCCCTAGCACTTGTTTTATCACCTCCCTAGCATTTGTTTTTGTCACGTCCCTTGCATTTTTTTTCTTTGTTTGCCAACATTGTACTTTCAATAATTGTACCTTTTAAAATGATTCATGTTTAATTTTTCTTCACATGGCTCATATTTATTCACTTTTCTTAATTCATACACTGTGGAAATCAGAAAACCACTAACTCCAGCAGAGTTTATTTCAAATTGTAGCGTAAGATAATGTAAAAATTTAGGTTTTGAAGTATTTAATTGATAAAGAATGTAATTTTACACAATATTAATAGACAAATGTATAATATTTAAAGTTAGTAAAAGAAATAATAAGTTTTTTCTCTCTCCTGTAAAATTTGGTTTATTGTAGTTAGGGAGTTTTTGATTTCCCTGTCTCAATTATCAAACTTTATTATTTACTAGCCGTACCCGTGCGCTCCGCTGCACCTGTTAGAAATAAATATAAAGTAATTACATAATTAAAATAGGACGTTTGATCCAGGGAACAACTTTTACAACAGCGCAAGATAATCTGCTTCGCTCATTACCCAATTTTTTTTGCATTGCATTTATTGCATATATATTTTATGTATTTTAACACCATTCAATTGAGCATAGTTAAAATTTGAATTATAAAATAATGGATTGCTAAGCTAACGTAATATTACTGCATACTAAATCAATACACTCTCGTTGTTCGTTAATTCTTTGAGATTAAAATGAGTGTACATAAATATTATTTTAAGAAATACAGAAAACGAATGTACAAAATAGCCTATTAATTTTCTGTACATAAGAAGCTATTTTAATCTTACCTGTCCTCGATTTACTCAGATGTTACTGTAATAACATTACAGCATTATGTCAAACTACACTTTCCAATGGTAAAATAATAATTAATTATATAAATCGGTTAATTTAGCTTCTGATATTACTTCATACAAACACAGAAACATTGTCTGTAGGCTATGTTTAATAGCTTTTGATTGTTGCTGTCCAAGGCCCCTTATAGTCGAAGTCATTTGTTTTTTAATTCATTACACGGCCTTAGATGGCAGTTATTTTAATTTTAAACCTCATTTATCTCATTAAATATCAGTCCTATCTAAATTTTTTAAGGAATAAAACTTATCGCAAATTATTTTTAAAGAAACTTTTGTTATGTAATATTTTTCACAAAAACCAATAATAAGCGAGATATTTCCATTTTTTTAATTCTGGTCCCATTATAACCCCCCTTTTAAATAATTTATTTTGAATGCCATATAGCCTAAAATCTAAGTTACAACGAACTTAATTTATATTCCAATTTTCATCGAAATCCGTTCAGCCATTATCTCGTGAAATGGTAACAAACACACAGACAGACAGACAGACAGACAGACATACAAACAAAAATTTCAAAAAAGCGATTTTCGGTTTCAGGGTGGTTAATCATATATGTTAGGACCATTTATTTTTGGAAAATCGAAAATTACCAGAAAAATTTCGGCTACAGATTTATTATTAGTATAGATTAGAATAATAATACAGAAACTAAAGCCAATCAATAGTAAAACAAAAAGAAAAAATACAACCTAGCCTTTTACTATGACAAGAGACTAGCAACTTAACTTCGAACAATCCAACTCTCAGCTGAGCTGTCCATCATCTGGCCACTGTATTGTAGAAGTCGAGCCACAGCTATTACGAATGCCATGTATGGCTCACTTTGACATGCCTGACCTAGGGAAGCAGACATCTTTTACATCTTTAATACGGAAAGAAGGAAGAGCGGTATGTTAGTGGCGATGTTGCCAGGCTGCTGACACTTCCAACTTAATTTTCTATTTTTTTATTTATTTTTATTGGGTTATTTTACGACGCTGTATCAACATTAGGTTATTTAGCGTCTGAATGACATGAAGGTGATAATGCCGGTGAAATGAGTCCGGGGTCCAGCACCGAAAGTTACCCAGCATTTGCTCGTATTGGGTGGAGGGAAAACCCCGGAAAAAACCTCAACCAGGTAACTTGCCCCGACCGGGATTCGGACCCGGGCCTCCTGGTTTCGCAGCCAGACGCTGACCGTTACTCCACAGGTGTGGAAAACTTTCTAATTAACCGTGCATTTAATCACAAAATGTAATAGAAGTTTTCTATTCATTTAATTGTACTCTATCATTCCCTTTTAATCTGTAAGGTTATTTCGCTTCCACTATATATATATATATATATATATATATATATATATATATGTATATGAGCCATTGAGAGCAGAAGTGGTGTAAGTCAAAAATGGGTAATGAGGGTTAAAGTAAACATTCTGTAAAATACAGTGCAAAGTAGCAATTAATATTCAATTTATGTAAACTATTAGTAGCCAGTGGATAGCAAGAAGGTCATATTAATTGCTACTTTGCGCTGTATTTTACAGAATTTTCACTTTAAACCTCATTACCGAATTTTGACTTACACCACTTTTGCTCTGAACGGCTCATATATATATATATATACTAATAATAAATCTGCAGCCGAAATTTTTCTGGTAATTTTCGATTTTCCAAAAATAATTGGTCCTAACATATATAATTAACCACCCTGAAACCGAAAATCGCTTTTTTGAAATTTTTGTTTGTATGTCTGTCTGTCTGTCTGTATGTTTGTTACCTTTTCACGCGATAATGGCTGATCCGATTTATATGAAAATTGGAATATAAATTAAGTTCGTTGTAACTTAGATTTTAGGCTATATGGCATTCAAAATACATTATTTAAAAGGGGGGTTATAAGGGTGCCTGAATTAAATAAATCGAAATATCTCGCTTATTATTGGTTTCTGTGAAAAATGTTACATAACAAAAGTTTCTTTAAAAATAATTTGCGATAAGTTTTATCCCTTGAAAAATGTTGATAGGATTGCTATTTAATGAGATAAATGAGTTTTAAAATTAAAATAACTGCCATCTAAGGCCGTGTAATGAATTAAAAAACAAATGACTTCCTCTATAAGGGGCCTTGGACACAACAATCGAAAGCTATGAAAGATAGCCTACAGAGAATGTTTCTGTGTTTGTATGAAGTAATATCGGAAGCTAAATTAACCGATTTGTATAATTAATTATTATTTCACCATTGGAAAGTGTAGTTTCTCTAGATGGACATAATGCTATAATGTTATTACAGTAACTTTTGATATAATATTATATTATATAATATTATATTATATTATATTATATTATATTATATTATATTATATTATATTATATTATATTATATAATTTAAGTTATTTGAAGGGTTCAGAACCCTAGTGGGCCAAACGCCATTTACTAAATACGAAGAAAACAAGGGTTAAAATTATGTTATTACCATAATTCAATGGAAACCTATAACAAGTAATATAAAGTATACACATTAAATCTAAATGATGTCAATCTTCTTTAAACTATGGTTGCATGTAATAAAAATTAAGAAACATGTTAAAGGAATTGTCATTGCACCAAATGAGTGTTTCTGGACCAAAATGATCGCATTTTAATTTTTTGAACACAATTTAAATTAAGTAACATATTAAACGATTTATCCTTCTATCAAACACGAATGTTCCCTGGATCAAATGTCCTATTTTAATTATGTAATTACTTTATATTTATTTCTAACGGGTTCAGCGGAGCGCACGGGTACGGCTAGTATATATATATATATATATATATATATATATATATATATATATATATATATATATATATATATATATATATATATATATAATGTGATACGACATGCGTGGATACCATAGCTCCATCCCACTTGCCATCAACTTCTAAAATCGCAAGCTCTCAGCAGAATCTGCCGTACCTACGCAGTAAAGTCGACCTGGTTGGCCAGTTTTTTTTTTCTGTTTTTGAGGTTTTCAGTTTTCTGTTTCTGTTTACTAACTAACACTAACACAACACCCATGCCCGAGGCGGGACTCGAATCCACAACCCTTCGGACCAAGCCGTAGAGTCATTGCGTGCCTCTACGGCTTGCGCCACCCGGGTCGGCGGTTGGTATAGCGCTGGCCTTCTATGCCCGAGGTTGCGGGTTCAATCCCGAGCCAGGTCGATGACATTTAAGTGTGCTTAAATGCGACAGGCTCATGTCAGTAGATTTACTGGCATGTAAAAGAACTCCTGCGGGACAAAATTCCGGCACATCCGGCGACGCTGATATAACCTCTGCAGTTGCGAGCGTCGTTAAATAAAACATAACATTTTTTTACGCAGTGAACGAAATAAATACGAACATTTCTTATATAAATACATGTTCATCGTCTTTACTGTCGAAACAATAGACTCCTGGTGTAAAGAAGCAAAAGAATGGTTTACGAAAATGGTAGAAGTTTGGTGACTGTTACTGGAGACCCTCGTTGCAGCAATTATCTACGGCAACGGATAGGAATAGCCATCCAACTTGGAAACGCAGCCAGCATGTTGGGAACCTTTCCAGAGTCAATTCTCTCGATGAGATTTTCATTATTTGAATATCTGAAGTGATTTCAGTTTTATTTTCCTAACATATTGTATTAAAACAATGAAATTTTGTATTTACACCTATTTAAACTGAAATTGTAACGTTTTTCATCTGTAAATTTTTAAGCTTTTAACTTTATTGCTATCAATGGTAGGCTGCCTGGAGATTGAAACTTTAGCACACGTCTTGGGATTCTGTGAACAGGGATTGCTCTTGAGGAACTCTAGACATCATCTTGTAAGATCCAAAATTGCTGCCGCAGTAAGAAATAAGGGCTGGATAGTAGAAGAAGAAATCTCCTGTCTAGCTGAAAATGGGTCAACGAGACGAGTAGGTATTTTAGCGTACAATGCTGACACTAAACAGGGCATCATTGTGGACCCCACGATACGTTTTGAAGTAGGATGTCATCAGTCAGCCGAGGTCCACCATGAGAAGAAGTCGATCTATGAGCCTACAGTCAACTATTTCAAGCTGAAATATGCCTTAATTCACGTTGAGGTATTCGGCTTGCTCATAGGTGCTCGAGGGACTATACCAGCTTTTTTCGAAGAATTTCGACGGCAGTTTGCTCTGCCAACATCTCTGAGGGATGACATTGTGATAATTGTGTTAAAAAAAATCCTGCCAAATCCTAATTAATCACATGGTGCCACATTAATAGCAATTGTAATTTTTCACGCCCTTTTCTTTGTTTCCCTTGTTTAAAATTTAATATCTATGTTTACATATGTATATTAATTTTTTTTAGGATATATTGAGTCCGTAAGGGCTACCCTCAATGGGGGGCGATGTGCTCACTTAAGTTGGGTCTTGCAACCAGTGCTAAATAGACGATTGTGATCATCCAATAGCTAATAGATACTAGGAAATTTTGTTTCTTCTGGAATTAATGATGTTTTGTTTAGTCTTTTCCAATTATTTCTAATTGTGCTATTTATTATTCTTTTTCTTCTCCATTGTTTTCTTTTTTTCCATTATAACAACAATTTTATGGTAAACTTTGTCTTCTAGGCAGCCTTCAGTTGGAGGAAGCTGAATAAAATTTATTCGAAACAAATAGAATTGATTATACTTACTTACTTACTTACTTATTGCTCTAATAAAGTAACAATACTAACACTTCTTGACCTTAGCAAAGCTTTCAACTCTGTAAATTTCGACCTGTTCACCCATAAATTGAGAAATCTGCATTTGTCAGAGACTGCTGTGAGTTGGTTCGAATCCTACTTACGGGAAAGACAACAATGTGTTGTATCCGGGAATGGAAGCTCTTCCTGGCTTAACATAACATCAGGTATACCACAGGGTTCGGTACTCGGACCATTGTTGTTCACAATATATGTCAGTGATATTACATCTCATGTAAGGCATTGTAACTATCACTTGTACGCTGACGACCTTCAATGCTACATCTCTTCCCGCTTAGATCGAATAAATGACGCTATAGATAAATTGAACGAAGACATTGACTCGATTGTGACATGGACAAAGAAATTCCATCTTAATATCAATCCTGGAAAGACACAAGCAATCATATTAGGACACAAACGGCAAACCGACGCTGTAAAGCACCTCGACATTTCCCCCGTTAAAGTAAGTACAGTGCATATCCCTTTCAGTTCTTCGGTAAAAAATCTTGGCATTCACATGGATAATAATCTCAACTGGGACATGCAAATCACAGAAACCTGCAGAAAAGTATATTCTATTATTCATGTGCTAAAAAGGATAAATGTTCATCTTCCCTCTTGCTTAAAAAAGTCCCTTGTGCAGACCCTTGTATTTCCCTATTTTGACTATGCTGACATTTTACTGACTGACCTTTCCAGCGACAACAAAATGAAACTTCAACGTGCTCATAATTTGTGTGTACGTTTTGTAAGCAATGTTCGTAAATATGATCATATTACCCCATCCCTGGAAGCAATAGGTTGGCTTAAACTAGATAAGAAAAGAAATTTACATTCACTTCTCTTTCTCTTCGAAATCTTGAACTCTTCTATTCCTTCGTACCTGTCGTCTCGCTTCACTTACCTTTCTTCCCACCACAATCTGAACACACGCTCTCGCCATGAAACAATACTAACAATACCATCCCATCGCACCTCTTCATACTCATCCTCTTTCACAATAGCCCTGCCAAGACTCTGAAATTCGTTACCTGCTAGCATCAGGGACTGTCGAAATAAAATTCAATTCAAACGCAAACTTACTAGGCACTTGGTCAGTAATTGAGACTCGTTCAGACATGGTTTCTTGTAAATAGTTCTTTTAATCTACCACAAAATATCTCAATATCCGATAATTTCATCACTATAGAATTTTGTTATTGTAGGTTTAATTTGTAATTTAGTAAATACAAAAATATTCTTTGTTCTTAACTTCTATGATAAAATGTCTAGCTTTCATTAATCAGGTATTCTTGTCGTAGTTTAATTTTTATTGTAATTGTAATTGTAAATTTAATATTAATTGTAATCTTATTGTTCATGTTATAGTTGTAATCCCCTGGTAGAGGGGCAGAGAAGGCCTGACGGCCTTATCTCTACCAGGTTAAATAAATAAATCTAATCTAATCTAATCTAATCTATTGTCTTTTAAGGAACCAGGAGGTTCATTGCCGCCCTCACATAAGCCCGCCATTGATCCCTATCCTGAGCAAGATTAATCCAGTGTCTACAATCATATCCCACCTCCCTCAAATCCATTTTAATATTATCTTCCCATCTACGTCTCGGCCTCCCTAAAGGTCTTTTTCCCGCCGGCCTCCAAACTAACACTCTATATGCATTTCTGGATTCGCCCATACGTGCTACATGCCCTGCCCATCTCAAGCGTCTGGATTTAATGTTCCTAATTATGTCAGGTGAAGAATACAATGCGTGCAGCTCTGCGTTGTGTAACTTTCTCCATTCTCCTGTAACTTCATCCCTCTTAACCCCAAATATTTTCCTAAGCACCTTATTCTCAAACACCCTTAATCTCTGCTCCTCTCTCAAAGTGAGAGTCCAAGCTTCACAACCATACAGAACAACCGGTAATGTAACTGTTTTATAAATTCTAACTTTCAGATTTTTTGACAGCAGACTGGATGACAAAAGCTTCTCAACCGAATAATAACAGGCATTTCCCATATAGAACTGATTATCAAAGGACGGATCAGAGTGACTGTTCTTACAAGTTTACTAACCATTTACTGTAGTCTATTTATGTTGAAGCAGAGACGGTGACTCCAGGAGTACACAACGGGCGCGTACCTGCAATGTCCGTACAGTTGTGTCAAAAGAATGCGTACACTGTGCTGTACATGACGGCTGTGAATTTGTACTCCGTTATAAAACACTACATTGTATTTACGTGTAAAGTGAATACTACATAGTCTGTGCATTGCAGTGGACAATAATGTACATGCGGAGATTGTCCAAAGTGAACGTTCTGCGTCTCTGACTTAAACAAAATTATATCGTGAGAAACTCCTTTCGACATCGCAAGACGTAATAGGTGCATACGAATAATATGCTATATATCAGAATATCAATATCAATATCTGATATTTTTTTTGACTGTTTGATCTCGAGGACTCTATTTGTTTTTTCAGCAACATATCTCGCACGCCACACACGATTTAAAAACCATTATTTTTTGCTAACACATTCTGAAGTTTCTCGTTCACTTTTTTCGTAACTTCCGGCTTTGGTTTCCTTAAGTTTTACAGATACTTCTTCTATATGTTTATAGCCTTTGGCATGTGTAAATCAGATGTTTGTAACAACGTTATGGCTTTCGGTAAGTGTTAAAGGTTAGTCTGTATGAAATCTAAACTGCTTGCAAGATCATCTGAAATTAGGGATTTTGCTATTTCAATTACCTTTGTAATAATCTGAAATATAGATCACTTTCACAATTTGAACATAATATGTGGCATAATAGAAGGCAGCCTCCAGCCAACTACCCCACCTTGTTATAATGGGGTTTGGTGGAAGGGGAACCCTGGGAGCGATTTCCTTGAATTTTTGTATTCGGGAAGGTTCTTTCAGAAAATTTCTCTTAACATTACCTATAAAATATCGACGTCACTATAAGAAGAGCGAATTACTTCCCCCACTCTATGGACTCAATGTGCTAAGCAAGTAAGGTGAATCAACTTAGGATATATTATTTGTATGTCCTTGGCCCCTTTATCATATAGGACGCTGCATCTGTGACTAAAAGAAGTACATTATTATACCTGATACCAGTAGGACACAGGATACTCACGGCATTAGAAAATACAGTTGCCATTGTTGTGTGGTTCATATTTTCTATCGTCTCACACGTTAGAACATATTTCTTTCCAGTAGAGTTAGGTATAAATGTTCCTACAATTACATTTGCACCCGATGTTGACGGATTTTCTTGTATGTATTCCATGTGATGTCTTCTGTTGCAATGCCTTTCTAAGTGTCATTTTTTTCGTAGCTCTTAACGTCACTTTACATATATTACACGTAATTATTTCTCCTTCATTGCTGAAGATATTACCTCCGCACTGGTGTACAAGCGTACTTTTCACTTTTTCACTTTGTACACGTTTTTTCTTAGGGATTCTGACAGTTTATAAATAACAACACCAATAGCACACGCGTGTTCCTAACTGCTCTGTTTAACTGTAGGCCCACTACTATGCGTAGTTCATCGGTTACCTCGTATTCCCAAATAATAACTTCGCATTTTGCTTTCACTAGTAGTAGCATACGCCACCTGTTTGCAAAGCGGAACGTAATGTTCTCATTACATACTGTATAATTCTTTAGCCGCTGTCTGTACCTAGGGAACACGTGCCGAGACATTCTGCTCTCTGCATCAGTAGCATGAAGCCACGGAACCTGGTCACTCTGATCCGCCCTCTGCTGATTATACTATACCCTTAAATTAGAAAAACTTCATTTCTCACACTAGTTTATTAAACCGTGTCGGACTGTAAAGAAAACAACTATCGCAATGTCCATATTTTATATGTTGTACAACCTTATCTATATATATAATTTGAACTGGTAATGGAAATTACGGGAAAACGGCTGAACGGATTTTAATAAATGGCTCCTCCTTTTGAAGCTTGGAACCTAAAGTTTTTCGGAAAAGTAGTAGTTTTCAGTGAAATGTCCATTTTCCTACATAATTTTCCTAGTTTCCAAAATCCATCTGTTGTCAGTTTTGAGAACTAATTTTATTCAATCACGGCCGACTTGATTGAATTTCAGAACAAAACACACACTACAATAAACAATAGGCTATTACACGAAGGCCATGACCTGCAGATTGCCGACATATTCAATTTGTTATTAAAAACTGATTCTGCAGTGTATAATTTTCTGAGTACAGCTGTGTATTGGATATTCAAATCTACGAAACTTGAGGAGGTTTGATGACATTATTACCATCAGAAATTAAATATTATTATAGTTAATATCATGATGCATCTATTTTTCATTAATTGTACATAATATTGGTGCTATATTGATGACATGAAAGTGAAACGTTTTGTGGTTATGTAAGTAAATGTAGAGAATATCTTAATTTAGATCTTCATTTCTATAATTTACTGAGTAACTGCTATATATAACTACAAAACTTAAGTAAGATAATAATATTGCTATTAAAAATCAAATATTTTTATACTTATTAACCCAGTGGGGTTGGGTCTTTTTCATATACTTAATGGCGGTGTAGTGTAGATATTGATATGTGTCATTGTCTTCAGTATTGGCTCGAGAGAGCGCAAAAATTACAGTTCCTAAGGAAAGATCAAAAGGTATTACTTACTGATAAAATAAGAGGCCTAGAAAATTTTGTAGTGTCCAGATCATTTCAGCAAGATCTCTTAGTAGGATAAAATGATTTTACGCTCTACATTTCAAGTTCTACATGCAGCAGCTATACGAAAATGCTATTGTTCGGAAGCTTAGCAAACCTGACATTTTTTTTAACTTTTGCCTACAATCCACAATGACCTGAAATAGCTACTGCTATCGTCCTGACATTGATACTTGCGTTTTCGCGTTGAAACTCAAAAACTGAAGTTGGATAGATTGAAGAAAAAGTATTTGGCCTAAAAACATCCATTCAGAGGGAGTATGTTTCATTATTATAGAAGCAAATAACTATCAAAAAGACAAGTATTCTTCATTGAAAATAAATCTGAAAAAATTTTATTTGAACGTCTAACGTATTTGCTGCACAAGCCACTAGTATATATATAATTTGAACTGGTAATGGAAATTACGGGAAAACGGCCGAACGGATTATAATAAATGACCCCTCATTTTGAAGCTTGGAACCCAATGTTTTTCAGAAAAATAGTAGTTTTCAGTGAAATGTCAATTTTTCAACATAATTTTCCTATTTTCTACAATCCATCTGTCGTCAGTAATTACATTTCAGAATAAAACAAAACACACACTACAGTAAACAACATTATACGAAGGCCATGATCTGCAAGAATGCTGACATATTTAGAGCTCAAATTAAATTGGTTATTAAAAACTTCACGACTTGCTAAAATAATTTACAGGCCTGATTCTGTGGTGTGTAATTTTTTTAGTACAGCTGTGTATTGGATATTAAAAACTACAAAACTTGATGTGTTTTGATGACATTATTACCATTAGAAATGAAATATTATTATAGTTAATGCCATGATGTGACTGTTTTTCATTAATTATACATATTAATGCTATATTGATGATATGAAAGTGAAATGTTTTGGGGTTATGTAAGTAGATGTAGAGAATATCTTAAATTAGATCTTGATTTCTATAATTTACTGAGTGGCGGCTATATACTATATGTTACAGAAAGCTATAAACTTAGTCAGATAATAATATTGTTATTAAAAACCAAATATTTTTATAGTTATTAATCAAGTGGGGTTGGGTCTTTTTCATATAATTAATGGCGGTGTGGTGTAGATATTTATATACGTGATGCTCTTCAGTATTGGCTCGAGAGAGCGCAAAAATTACAGTTCCTAAGAAAAAGCCAAAAGGTATTACTTGCTGATAAAATAAGAGGTCTACAAGATTTTGTAGTCTCCCAATCATTCCAGCAAGATCTCTTAGCAGGATAAAATGATTTTACCCTCTACATTTCAAGCTCTACATGCAGCAGCTATACCAAGATGCTATGTCTATTGTTCGAAAGCATAGCAAACCTGACATTTTTTTTTTTTTAACTTTCACTTACAATCCACAATAACCTGAAATAGCAATAGTTTTACTTCCACATGAAAAACCCACTGATCGTCCTGACATTGTTACTTGCGTTTTCGCGTTGAAACTGAAAAACTGAGGGTGGATAGGTTCAAGAAAAAGTATTTGGCATAAAAAAAACCATTGGAGAGGGAGTATATTTCATTATTACGGAAGCAAATAACTTTCAAAATGTCTGGTATTCTTCATTGAAAATAAATCTGAAAAATTTTTATTTGAACGTTTACTTAGTTTGCAGCGTCTGCTGCACAAGCCACTAGTATTATAGGATTGTGAAATTTTAATTTTCCTACTTTTTTTCTACTTTTCTATTAAAATTATAGCATATAGCCTATTAACCTGTTGTATCCTATAGGATACTAGGTTTAACCATTGTATGAGCCCTATTAGGGCTAACTTAAAATGAGAGAAAATCCTTAAGAAAAGGGGAAAAAATATTGAACTTTTTATAAATATGTCCAGTGCATGTGATATGGTTCTAATTTTTTTCTAATGGTAAATCTCCCTCCCCCAGCAGTGAAGTTTACCCCAGTTTACGGTAGATATGGAAAATAGTTCATTTCTAAGGAAATGCGTGAAGAGTACATCTCGCGATGTACCCTGTAAGATCCTCCCTAAAATAAGCGAAAGCTCACATGTGGGTTTCCAAACGTGTCTGGTTCATTTCCCACCCCACAGTATGTCCAACTTTGTACTTCGCTCTTCAGTGTGAGGAAGGTCATCTATCCACCGTACGAGGGTTGTGTAGTCCTCTAGCATCCCAACCTCCCTGCCTTCGCCACGACTGGCTTTGCACTGCCCGATCTGGGTCAGACGCTGTCCTCGTCCTTACGCGATGCAAGCTAAGCTCCCCTGGCTTGGCAGGCTACTTTATAGGCACTGAGCCCCTTTATCACGACCAGCGGGTTACCCCTGGGAAGGATTTTCTGTTGTGTGTCGTATTCAGTGATGTACCGTAGACCAAATTTTTAGTCTACGTGTATTTTGTACGTGTAATATACAGGGTGATTCACAAGGATTTACCGTTCCTTACGGAGCTTATTTCCGAAGACATTCTGAGCAAAAAATGTCATATAAACATTTGTCCTAACCTCAATATTTTCAGAGTTACATTAATTTGAAGTCGTTAATAAAATATCGTTATTCTTTAGTTTTAAAGGTAAAAGAATTTAACAGAGAATGAACTATTCAGAAGTATCATTTCTTTAATTACCTAGTATTCTGAAGCTAAAAATGTGTTGTCAATCGCTTTGTACAAATTTTGTTTTTCAATTTTTAACTAAAAATTACATTATTCTTACGCACTTATCACAAAAATTGTTACAAATCATACAACTTTAGGAACTTGATTCTTTACAGTTTAATTACGTATCCTAATGTACAGTCTTGCAGAATTTACAAGAGAGGAGTGATTTGTAACAATTTTGTCATTTTTGTTGTTAAAAATCGAAAAAAAAAAAAAAAAAATAGTACGAAGCAGTTATGGAATGTATGAAATTATTCTTCTAATTTATCTGTATTTAAAACAAAACAATTTTTTGAAATAAATAGCAGGTTTTAACTCCCTGTGCAATTTTGATATTAGCTACATATTTATTACATATTTCGGGTTTTTAGTTACATATTTATGTACAAACTTCTAGAATCAATATTATATAAAAATCCGGTGTCTAGTCATCATCATCATCACTAGTAAGGTGAGTTCAACGAAATCTCTTAGAAACTAACAAATTCGTGATAAAAATATATTAACAATATTTCATTCGTCAAGTAGAAAAGTCTTCATGTACACTACTCTTCTAGTAAAATTCTGCTATCTTTTAACAGATGGCCCTGTTCGTCACTTTGTGTTACGTATATTTTTATAATAGGCTTATCTTTCGATCGTGTTCTGGGTAGAGTCACATAGTTGTTGTCTAAGTGTGGAAACTGGTTGCGGTAAAAATAATTCCAACTTTTTTTAAGTTTGTCCTTGCGCCTTGGAGAAAGCTAGGATTAGTGGAAGCTGTCTCCTTTTTGATATGGAGAGTAAATTTACATCACTTGAGACTAGGTCTATCCCTGATATAAAAACCGAATTACCCTTGTTAGTTCCACTTAAATTATTTTCATCAACATACTGTAAATGTCATGAAGGGCAGCTATAATTGAGGACTGTTTTTGCAATAAATTTTATAGGAAACACAAAAAAGTGAAATAACTGCAAGTTTTGCTACAGCTCTCACATAGCAGAAAGCAAGTTTTCAAAAAACGATCACACTTTGACACACTACTGTGAAGGAAATAATAAGATTTTCCTAAGAAGCCTTTAGCATCATGTAGAGGCCTGTCTTATGTTAACTAATCCACCAAAATCTGAATTTTGAAAAATTTGCTGTTAGCAAGTTTTGCAAAATCTTATGCTTTTCCAATTCACTGCGGGCTAAAGCAGGGAGATGCACTTTCACCTTTACTTTTTAACTTCGCTCTAGAATATGCACAATATAAGTGTGATTGTACGAAATGGAACTATACAAATTGGAGATTTATCCTTCGAAGAGGTGGAAAAATTCAAATATCTTGGAGCAACAGTAACAAATCTAAATGACACTCGGGAGGAAATTAAACGCAGAATAAATATGGGAAATGCCTGTTATTATTCGGTTGAGAAGCTTTTGTCATCTAGTCTTCTGTCAAAAGTCTGAATGGGCAGGACATGTAGCACGCATGGGCGAATCCAGAAATACATATAGAGTGTTAGTTGGGAGGCCGGAGGGAAAAAAGACCTTTGGGGAGGCCGAGACGTAGATGGGAAGATAATATTAAAATGGATTTGAGGTAGGTGGGATATGATGGTAGAGACTGGATTAATCTTGCTCAGGATAGGGACCAATGGCGGGCTTATGTGAGGGCGGCAATGAACCTACGGGTTCCTTAAAAGCCAGTAAGTAAGTAAGCAAGTTTTGCAAAAGCGGTCCTCAATTAATCTTGTACCATTCATTCATATTCATATTCTTTATTTGCCTGTAGGTACAAGAATACAAGAGGCCTCGTCAATGTGCTAATATAAAAAAATATGTCAATATTTAAAATATTATAAGAGTAAAAAATAATAAAATTTAACTAAAATACTGTATCATTTTCAAAAAATTCATTCATACTATAAAAGGGATTATTTTGTAGCCATCTCTTAAGCTGAAGTTTAAATTGTGTTTCATTAAGTGCCTTTATATTTGTTGGTATATTATTATATACTTTTGTTGCAGTAATTACATAGCTTGTTGTGTTTATTTGCAACCTGACATGTGGTACGTTTAATTGGTCATTATTTCTGGTTTCATAGCGATGCAGAATTACTATACTTGTATAATTAGTAATATTCTTGTTTACATACATTAAAAGTTCAAAAATATATAGATTTGTAGATTGTCATAATCTTTTCATTTTTGAAAAGAGATCTACATGATAGTCTGGGTGATGGCATTGTTAAAATGCGAACTGCCTTTTTCTGCAGTAACAAAATGTTTGGAAGGTCAGAACTATTTCCATATAAAAGTAATCCATATCTAATAACGCTTTCAAATAGTGCATAGTAAACTTGTTTTAAATAATGTTTGGGAATCTTGTACATGATACTTATCAAGAGATAAATTACTCTAGAAATTCTTTTACATACATAACTGACATGGCTGTTCCACATTAGTTTAGGATTCAGATAGATACCCAGCATTTTTACAGATTCATTTATCACATTATTTTGAGTTTGTTTCAAACTTAGAGTTAACACATGAGTTTTTTCATCATTAACAATAAATCCATTAATTGAAAACCACTTTCTTATTTCAGCAAATACACCTTGCTTCATAAAATCTAACTCAGCAGTATTATTATGTGTGATAACAAAAGTTGTATCGTCAGCATACATTATAGTTTTAGCCGACACATTGTATGGCAAGTCATTTATCATAATAAGAAACAAGAATGGACCAAGAATAGAGCCCTGAGGAACACCATATTTAATTGGAGCCACAGCACTATAATCCATTGTTTGAATGTGTACTAGTTTAAACAAAAATGATATTTTATAATAACAAAACATCAATGTCACGGACGTAAGAATAAAATGATATAATATCGTCTCCCAAATAAAGAACTAAATTAAATACATATGGAAGTTATCAACATCACAGCATGCGTTGTTAGAAACATCGATCTTTAACAAGACTGAACCATTTTAATCAGCATGATTTATTCCCAGATCTTGAAAACGATAAGTAGCAGAATGAAGCACCTCACCTCCCTCCTCATGGAGGATCTTTTTTCCATTGATTTATCGGGATAAATAATATAAAGAGGAGAATACATGATTAAGGTAGAAAGAGAAAGAAATAAGAAATGAAAAAGTAAATTAATAACAAGAAAAGAGATAATATAAATTAGAAGGGTGTGAAAACAAAAATGGTATGAGGCATTTCGATAGAATAGAAAGGCGACGAAATTGAGTTGAAATTATGAATTAATGAACGTACGAAAGAATGAATGAATATTAATTAACTACAAGTTTGTTTTCACTCGATGATAGACGCAGGAAAAATGACGGTATATGAAGACAAGACATAATGATAGATAAACTAAACAAATATACAGGTAGGACCATAAGCCACGTTACCCTGTAACGGGTTGCTGTGGCAGAAGCATTCAGGAATATAACAGAAGGTTTTCTTCGCAAAACCTCTCGTCGAACATGGCGTCGTATTCAGTTACGTCATGATAACGACGGTGCACACAGACCTTCTGGATAAGGCATGTGTATGGATATGAGTGGTTAAGTGTTAGTTATTTGTGAAATAAACAAATTAGGGAGGTAACGTAACTTATGGTACACACTGTAGAATAGGAATATTAACAAAATGGTTCGATTTAAATTCACTTGTAATTAATAAAGATAAAATAATAGCTATCCTATTTTCTTTAAATAATGAAGGTAATAAACCAATTTCATCTATACTACAAATTAAAATGCATAATTCCGATTGTTCCGATATAAATTGCAATTGTTCAGTTATTAATGAAGTTAATGAGGTTAAATACTTAGGATAATTATTGAAAATCATTTAAAATGGAATAATCATATTCATTATCTTTGTAATAAATTACGTAAAACATTATGTTGCTTTGTTATTCTCAGAAATATTTTGTCAATTAACTGTTTACGTGTGATTTATTTAGCATTATTTCAATCTATATTTATGTATGGTATTATAGGTTGGGGTGGAACGTATAAATCCAACCTTTATCCGTTAATTTTACTACAGAAAAAAAAATTAAAAATTTGTTTAAAAAAGCAGAAAGATTACCCAACTGAATTGTTGTTTAAACATTTCAAAGTTTTCAACATTAAACAAATGCATTATTTTGTTTTATTAAAATATTGTCGTAGAAATTTTAATAACTTTGAAAGGTATATACATAAATATAGAGCTAAAAATATGAATTCTCTGCGTTTGTCTGAACCAGAATGTAAAACCAATGCAGCTTTTTATCATAGCATGAGTCAAGGTCCCAGGTTATTAAACAAATTTTATTCCAATAATATATCAACCACGAATCCTCTCCAAATTAATAAAAAAATATAAAACAAATTGTATTGGATTTATAGTTGGGTTTAAACATATTAAACACTATTTAATCTGTATTCACTCTCAATTTTAATTTTATTTTTGTCTGTATTGGAATCCCCTCCTTAGCACGAGTCTTACTCATTCAGGAGTGTGCTAGTTTATCTTTCATTGTATTTATTGACTTGTATTCATTTCAAACTTACTAGCAATAATAAATAAATAACGAATAAAAAAAATAAGTCTACAACACCTAGTAAGAAAATCAACAGGAGAATATAATATACAAAGGCCAATAAAGATGTAGATTATACACTGCTAGCATTTTCAACACACATCACTCACTCATTAAAACTTTCTGAACTGGCTCTGTAGCCCATTGCAACGTATTACACTTAGGGCCGGTTTTTACCAAGCTTCAGTAAATCAATCCAAATGAAACATTAACTAGTGAACATTAAAATATTTAACGATTCATTAAAATGCGGCCTGTTCGCCAACCAAATTTTCTTAACATTTAATGAACAGTAAGTAATGGCTCATTAAGGATAAATAATTGCGTTCAATGAATTTTTCATAACTATTTTATAACATTTTAATGAAACCACAGCCTGCTCTATCGCAAATCGTATGTCTGCTGTATCAATCGCGTGTAGACCAACAATGAAGCAACGCAGTTACAAAATGTAGAAAATGGAGGGAAAAGTAAAACGAGCTAGAAGCTCTAATTACACCAACATAGAAAAGGCAATATTTGTAGATGTGCTTCCAGATTATTTAAATGTAATTGAAAATAAGAAAACCGATGGTATATCGATTCGACATAAAAAATCTACTTGGGAAAAACTGGCCAACGAGTATAATTCTCATCCAGAAGTTACTAAACGAACTGTGAAACAACTTAAAGTATTTTATGATAGTTTTAAGAGACAATCAAAAAATAATTATGCGAATGAAAAAGTTGCCTTGTACCGGACTGACGGTGGGCCTCCAACAGTACCAAAAAATGACACTAGCAACAAACTTCTGTCGTTAATAAAAGATCAAGTGCCGCCGCTAAAGAATTCAAAGGACTCTGATGCTTCATTTCATAATGGTAAGTTTTATACATCTTGATTACACAACTTTTAACACTGTATCACTTCGGAATATGTATGGTAAGACTTTCCTGTGTTAAATTTCAACGTACTTCGTTTACATGTTTCGACCTATTTATGGGTCATCTTCAGAACTGGTCGTTGTTGATCTTGGCGCCACTTGTTCTGTTTCCTGTGAGGGTGTGTTTCTGTGGTATAGTGTAGTGTCAAGGAGTGTGTGTGTTTTGAAGTTGAGTTGTGTGTTGAGAATTTCGTTGGGGTGTGTTTTTGTGTGTCTGTATATTTGATATTGTTCTAGTGTGTTTAGTTTCTGGCTTTTTGGTTGGATGTGTAGTATTTCCATGTCTGTGCTGATGTCTCTGTGGGTGTGGTTAGCATTTATGATGTGTTCTGCATATGTGGAGGTGTTTTGTAATTTTGTTATGGCTGTGATGTGTTCTTTGTAACGTGTTTGAAACGATCTGCCTGTCTGTCCTATGTAGAAGTTGTTGCAGGTGTTACATTTGAGTTTGTATACGCCTGTGTGGTTATATTTGTTTGTGTTGTTTGTGTGTTGAGATGTTTTTGTAGAGTGTTATTATTGTTCTGTATGCGATATTGTAATTTAATTTCTTAAATGAGGTTGTAATTTTGTGTGTGTTTTTGTTTTCGTATGTTAATGTGATGTATTTAACATTTAAATTTAACACAGGAAAGTCTTACCATACATATTCCGAAGTGATACAGTGTTAAAAGTTGTGTAATCAAGATGCATTTTTAGTTCAATTAGAAACATCAACTACCAGAATTCTATATATAGAAAAATGTTTATTGAGGTTTATCAAATTGTAAATTGCAAAACTGAAATCATATATTCCGAATTTAATCAAATTTATTGTTCAATTTATTTGCAAGAATGTTAACTTTATTGAGAAAATGATAACTGAGCTGAAATATTAAACATGAACTAAGTTTACATATAATTTACATGGCTTTGTTATCAGTGTCACAAATACACGAGAAGCTTTTTTTCAAATGTTAATATTTTCAGTTTTTTAATAAAATTATTTTACAGAAGGAAAAAGAAACTGTAATCGTAGATTGTACTATTATCAAGATCACTGCCTGCTGGATCACGATGCGATTCAGCAGGCAATGGTCAAGATTCTTTATTGTGGCAAATTCATAAGATCAGAAAATAAAATTTGAGGTCGAACAAAATACATTTTTAGGTTAGAACTCGTGAGTCAATTGTTTAGTCAAACCAATTAATTTCTTATTGCCAGTCAAAATACTTGACATGTTGATCACGTTCCCATATAGTTTGCCTACGAAAATATGTTACAAATTATTTACTTATTTAGAATAACCAGTACGGTAAGTAAATAAATCATCTAGTACGTAGGATCATGTGATATCTGGTAACAGTTGGCAACACTGACAAGACGGCAATATTTGCTGTTTAGGAACTGTCCTTATGTGACCCTCACTAGGCCTATATTGTTAGTTTCGTCATCGGCAATTTGTAGTTGGATAGAGTTATACTTCATAATTTTCTTGTTTCTTGACTGTTGACTTCGAAGACATTCACGTTTCCTAGATCCTCTCCCAATATCGCCTACAGATTCTTTCATTTCACACGACAATACGTTTAATAACCTATTCAGAACTTATACTGTATTGTAAGACACGAAACCAGCTAGGAAGGTGTTGTGCTGCATTCTATATAAGAAATAGCAAATAGATGCAATGCGCAGCGGCAAATTCAAATGTTAGAATTAATGGAAATATACAGTTTTGATTGAAGAGTTACGTGGGGAGAAAATATTCATTTGTGATTGAAAATTGTACATTCTCTATCAATTTTCAATGTGATATTATGCTTAGAGAGAAAACGTTCAAATCATCTGATAGAACTGAGGCAGGTGATAGAAAGCAAAATAATAATAATAATAATAATAATAATAATAATAATAATAATAATAATAACAATAATAATAATAATAACAATAACTTCGACTTTATTTTTGCAGATATTGAGTTTTGAATAAAAGCCTCTCACATATTACAGACGTGGACAAATTATTAACAAAATTGACGATTTTTATGATATTTTGTTTACAAATTTTGACTTTTCAATTTAGACTACAGTTGACAATTTTGGATATTTCCATCATTACAGTAGAGAGAAATATGCAAAAATGTCAACTGTAGTTTAAATTGAGGAGTCAAGTTTTGTAAAAATATATAATAAAAATCTTGAATTTTGCTAATAATTTGTAAATTAGCAAAAATGTCAACTGCATTGAAGAGTCAAATTTTGTAAAAATATAATACAAAAATCTTCAGTTTTGCTAATAATTTGGAAATATCCAAAATGTCAGCTGTAGTCCAAATTGAAGAATCGAATTTTGTAAAAATATACAATAAAAATCTTCAGTTTTGCTAATAATTTGTAAATATGCAAAAATATCAAATGTAGTACAAATTGAGGAGTTAAATTTTGAAAAATATGCAACACTAATCTTCAATTTTGCTAATAATTTGGAAATACACAAAAATGTCAACTGTAGTCTAAATTGAAGAATTATATTTTGTAAAAATATATAATAAAAATGTTCAATTTTGTTAATAATTTGTCCACGTCTGTATTTTACATTTACATACTATCCTTGAAATATTGACCTACTATTAATAACTAGTTGTCAGACGTAGTAAACAAAAAAACAAAACGAAAGAAAGTCTCACATGCAAAAAAATTATTAACTCCAAGAAAATGAATAAATTATCAATAGTAATGTCACAAGAGGTCTGAGATTTGCCAATAAATCCACGAGCGAAGCCTGGAGTGACATTTATTAGGACTATTTCGTGAATAAAATAAAAATGTAAATAATATATCCCTAAAATACGCTCACAAAATGTTAATATTGTATATTTACGAATACTTAACCTATTCAACATTGTGAAGTCAGAATAGATGAATATCGATTACTGCAATAAAGAAATTTAATGTTATTCAGTAATGCCAATTGAGAAAAACGAAATACAGGTTTAAAAATGTTAATTACATGCACTGCGCTTTTCTCTTGTTATTATAACAGAAATACGTTTTCATTATCTCTGAAATCATAATTTAATTTAAACATTTTATAGTATAATTACAAATAACCTGATTAATACATTAAGTGAACAATTGTTGTGAAGGAGTGTCATTTTCTTTAGATACAATGGACATGGAATTAGAAGATGGAGATGTGGAAGTAGGTTATGCTCATCGATTTACGTGGATACAGTTGGTGGCACTGACTAAACAAAAGAACAAACATGCGATAAATTGATAGTGATAAATCGAGCATCAGAAATTATTGCGATGTATGACTGTGATTGGTTGGAATTCAAAATTTCATTACACTTCATTGGCAGAAAATGGAATGACGTCATATAAACGAAATAGTGACTACAATCGTTTCTTGCTTGTATTACAGATGAATTACTGGGTACAGTACATGATGATCCAGAGAGTTTCACAACGGCGGATACACACGAATCACCTGTCTTGCAAGATGAATTGTCCTTGAAAACTTCGCAGGAAAGGGAAATGCAAGCCACTGATTTACCGATAATCTCTCCCCCAGCACCAGCTACTCAAGCAACAGGAAACGAACAGGGAGACCAAGAAGTTGTTTCTCCAACAGTCAGCCAATCTATTTCGTGGATGACAAGAAATCGTCCATCTATAAGACCAAATAAATCCCAGAGTGTTACTGCAAGAAACAAAATCACCATATTAGCAGACAAAAGAAACAATATTGTAGGAAAAAAAGTTATAGAAGATAATAAAGTTAAAACAGATGAATTGATGGATTTAAAAATTACAGTTCAGAAAGAAAAACTAAAGGCCTATCAAGCAAAAAAACAATATTATGAATCTAAATTGACGAAGTTAAATAATAAAGAAGTCTAAATGTATTTTCTGTTCAGAATACATATTTTCTGGAAAACTATTTTTAGAAATCCTTCCAGTTTCGTTAATGTGTAAATTATATTTTTTGCCATTATTCATAATTTGTTTAAATTCAAAACTTAATTATAATGTTATAATCAGTCTGTTACACAACCCCGATTTAATTTAAAATTAATATATTATTATTATTATTATTATTATTATTATTATTATTATTATTATTATTATTACTAAATATGCTGTCCTGGGCCCGTCTCAAAGAGCGAAGGACTATTCACTCTCTCACTTTACTCTCCAATATTCTTCAAACCTCTAACCCTAGCTACCTAGCTTCTCGTTCTCAACATTTGTCCTCATATCACGAAATAGATACTCGCTCACAACACCATATCACACTCTCCATTCCTAAACACACAACATCCTTCTACTCTTCATCTTTCACCGTCTCTGCAGCTCATCTCTGGAACTCTCTACCACAACATGTCAGAGACTGTCGGACATTGTCTAGTTTCAGAAATAAATTAAAATTGCACTTTTTGAATTAGATTCCTTTCAGTTATAAGCCCTTTTCTCTGCGATAGTTTTGTAAAAATATAGGCTATATATTTCTTTCCTTCCTTTCCCCTTTTTGTTCTCTTTATCAGCCGATGGATTTATTATCATAGCCTTTTTATCGTGAATTTTATATAATTTTCGTATTTATTCTTTTTTATTATTATTTTATTACATTCTATTTTGTTATATTCTTCCTTACGTTTTCCATATTAACCATTTGTACTAAATGAGTTGCTTTCACTATATTCCAATGTATTTTACTTTTTTTTTCTATTATGGTATTATTTTCATGTTGTTTAGTGTCGATTTTATTATGCCATTATTATTATTTTTTTGTAATATATTGGTATTCTGTTCTTTAACTTTTTGTTAAATTTTAACTGCTTGTATACTTTTTGACCTGGTAGAGTGTAAGAGAAGGCCCTAAGGCCTTAACTCTGCCAGTATAAATAAAGAATTATTATTATTGTTATTATTATTATTATTATTATTATTATTATTTTCTCAATATATGTATTGTAATTATTGCATTCCTGATTTAGTGACCACCACATTTAAGGGAGGATGATAAATACAATAACTACAATGTAGATATAGGTAATATTTTTTTAAATATCCAGAACGAAAAAATTAATAGCTTATGAATTTACTGAACTGTGAAGCATTGTAGGAGAACTGAGAGGAAGTAAAAAACCTAACATCTCATGTGCTGTGTTAATTAATTATTTTTAAAATATACGTAAAATTTTTGTTGCAAAATTAGATAATAGTAAATGGAAGTTTTGCTATGTTCGATGTACAATGTGTATTAATTTACTAAATACGTGTCAATAATTACCATGCAAAGTGATTATTTATTATACTTCTTCAGTAGGTATCTCCATTTCCTTCTCTGTCAACTCAAAAGTCAGCAAGGGAACATCACCAAAAAATTACTGCCTTTTGTTTTTCGTGTATTCACGTAGAACTATATCCTCGGGCGGATTCCCATGACTTGTTTCGACAGCAATATTGTGTAAAATAGTCGTTGCCACTATTATATCTATGGCATGATTGAGGACAGTTCTTAAACCCAGTTTTAAAATAGGGAACCTTCTTTTCCGTAATCCATTCTGGCGTTCTGCCGTATTTCTTGTGGCTATCTGTGACCAATTGTAGTTTCTTTTAGCTGGATGATAGGATTAAGCAGAGGTGTAAGCAAGTATGGTTTTAAAATATAAGCACTGTCACCTAAAAGTATTCCCTTGGGAATTCTTCCTGTTTCAAACATCATACTTCCCTCACACCTTTGAAATATCATGCTGTCATGGACAGAACCAGGTCATCTACCACAATATCCCTTATTCTAAGATTGGCATCCGAAATGGTCTCCACATTCAACGAGAAGAATGACTTTCTGTTTCTGTACATTTCACTCAACCGACCACCAGGACATAAAATAGGTATGTGTGTGCAATCGATGGTTCTAATTATTCCAGGAAAGTTAGCTATGTTGTAAAAATTGTAAATTACAGCCTGAATTTCCTCGTTTTCCGTTGGGAATGATACATAATTTGGTCGTAATGATGAAACTTTATGTACATATCTACAAGCGGTGGCTCTAGAAACACCATTCAGGTCTCCAGCAACAAGCTGATACCTTCCAGTAGCATAGAACCGAAGCGTTAATAGCAATTGCTGCAATGGCCTTAAAGGATGATTTCTGTTTCTATGATATTCTAACCCCTGATCAATTTCTTCTAAAATTTTTAGAACCACTATGTTCGTAAGGCTGTATCTTTCATGAAATTTTGTGTCATTCAAATTTTCAAAATGATCGTTTCTTAAATGGCTAATATTGTCTGCATCTGACTCTTAATTTTCGAGCAGTTCCAGATACAATTCCACTTCGAAACGTTTTGCCATTTTCCATTTTGTATTGCCACTAGTGAAACATTAAAAGTTTAAAGGCGGAAATTTCTATCACTATATTGAATGATAACTTTATAGGTTCATTAGGCTAGAGATGCTTGGTGACCTATAAAATAATTTAATGAACCAGTAACTAAATTAATGAATCATTAAAACCTTAGTGAAGCTTGGTGAAACCGGCCCTTATTCTATTACGCTTTGCACACTCAATATAACTCACATTCACTCTAAAACTAATTCAGTACTCGGACACTGACTCACTGAACTGACTCTAACCCACTGCACTTTCACTAGACACACTGCTCACAAACTATAACTCACCGCACTTTCACTAAAACACACTGCTCAAAAACTATAACTCACTGCATTATTTCATTATAACACTGTGCTCAAAACTGTAACTCACTGCACTTTCACTATAACACACTGCTTAAAACTATAACTCACTGCACTTTCGCTATAACACACTGCTCAAAACTATAACTCACTGCACTTTCACTATAACACACTGCTCAAAACTATAACTCACTGCATTTTCAATATAACACACTGCTCAAAAACTATAACTCACTGCACTTTCACTATAACACACTGCTCAAAACTATAACTCACAGCACTTTCACTATAACGCACTGCTGACAAACTATAACTCACTGCATTTTCACTATAACACACTGCTCAAAACTATAACTCACTGCACTTTCACTATAACACACTGCTCACAAACTATAACTGACTGCACTTTCACTATAACACTCTGCTCAAAACTATAACTCACTGCACTTTCACTAAAACACACTGCTCAAAACTATAACTCACTGCACTTTCACTATAACACTCTGCTCAAAACTATAACTCACTGCACTTTCACTAAAACACACTGCTCAAAACTATAACTCACTGCACTTTCACTATAACACACTGCTCAAAACTGTAACTCACTGCACTTTAACTATAACACTCTGCTCAAAACTGTAACTCACCGCACTTTCACTATAACACTCTGCTCAAAACTATAACTCACTGCACTTTCACTATAACACACTGCTCACAACTATAACTCACTGCATTTTCACTATAACACACTGCTCAAAAACTATAACTCACTGCACTTTCACTATAACACACTGCTCAAAAAAATAACTCACTGCACTTTCACTATAACACACTACTCAAAAACTATAATTCACTGCACTTTCACTATAACACACTGCTCAAAAACTATAACTCACTGCATTTTCACTATAACACCTGCTCAAAATTGTAACTCACTGCACTTTCACTATAACACACTGCTCAAAAAAAATAACTCGCTGCACTTTCACTATAACACACTGCTCAAAAACTATAACTCACTGCACTTTCACTATAACACACTGCTCAAAAAAATAACTCACTGCACTTTCACTATAACACACTACTCAAAAACTATAATTCACTGCACTTTCACTATAACACACTGCTCAAAAACTATAACTCACTACACTTTCACTATAACACACTGCTCAAAAACTATAACTCACTGCACTTTCACTATAACACCTGCTCAAAACTGTAACTCACTGCACTTTCACTATAACACACTGCTCATAAACTATAACTCACTGCACTTTCACTATAACACACTGCTCAAAAACTATAACTCTCTGCACTTTCACTTTAACACACTGCTCAAAAACTATAACTCACTGCACTTTCACTATAACACACTGCTCAAAAAAATAACTCACTGCACTTTCACTATAACATACTGCTCAAAAACTATAACTCACTGCATTTTACTATAAATCTATAAAATAGCAAGTTGTAGGATTACCATCTATTAGTGAAGCTCTTAAGAATGTTTTTGTGAAACATTTGTGATCATTGGTAAAGCTTGCAAGCGGAGGAGCGTTCCAGTCCCTGATAGTTCTGTTGAGAACAGAAAACTTTATGTCCGTCTTTTTTTTCTCTCAATTTATGTGGAAGGTCGTTTCTTCAATAGTAATGAAATATAAATGTAGAGTGATAAAAGAAAACTGAAAATTGATGAACAGCAACAAGTAGAATAGTGAAACAAAGAAGAGTTGAATTTCTCACAAAAGTTCAGTTTCTACTATTATTCACTGCCCGTCCATTTTTCGTTTGTTTAATGCGTGTAGCGAACTTTAGAAAAAAATATCAAATGAAAGAAACCTTTAATACTCACCGTAGGTAGTAATATTTTAATTGTGTAATATTTGGAGCTTTTATATTGCTTTATGTTGTGTTAAAACTTGCGTTCTTCCCTTGTGAGAAACAGTACATCCTGTAACAAATGCGTTTTCTGCGGATTCTTCGGAATCAATTCCAACACAAATCCATAATTTATATTCTGCACTTAGATTAACATTTTTCCGAAAGTATTAACTTTTGTAAAATAATAATTACATGATTAAACCTTCTGTTATGTTAGTCCTCTTTCCTTTGCTTTGAATTAATGGTTACGCTTAAAATGTCGATAAAATAAAGTGACTGGACTCGAAAGTTTAAATGCCAATTCATTGGACCAATTATATTTAAGATTTTATGACTCTGAAAACTTTTATTATGAACTTCATCATCTATCAGCTATTTATTAGCTCGTTACAGTTTATGACCTTCCATTAAGTTAGCCTATAAAAGCTAAGACTTATATCAGCTTCGGAATATACGTCAAAACTCAACAAAATATACTTTAATTTTTCTTTTCACTTTTCGTGTTATTAAGAGAATAAATATAACGGGTGGAAGTGAAATAGCCTTGCAGATTGAAGGAGACGATAGGGTACACGTAAATAGAAAACCTATATTACGTTTTGTGATTAAATGCACGGTTAATTAGAAAATTAAGTTTGAAATTTTAGCAGTAGGGCAACACCGCTAAAAAACACTACTTGTACACAGATGTAAGAGGTCAACGAAATCGTTGATTCTCCGTACGTGAGCTGCCAAGACGTTGCCACCCGTTAGCTTCGTGCACTGGTTTGAATTTAGGGTTTCTTAAATAAAATTTTCACGAAACCAGTGCACGCTATTGAAATACGTCAGAGGGATAAATTATTCTATAATATATTTCCTATCGATAGGAACAAAAATAACGATTCTAGTCGCTATAGTTACGGAATAAGAGATTGTTAAACATTTGGGAGGGGGAAAACATGTTTTTCTGAAAGAACTGTGATCTTTCCACCAATATAATATAGTAGAAAGAAGGAAACAGGCAAAATGACACTCTTACAGGATCCTGTTGAGGTGAATAGAGATAAATTATTTCAATGAAAGACGGGAAGCAAATCGTACTCTTAGGAATAAAAAGATAAATTACTTGAAGGAAAAACTGAATGAGGTAGAAACAAATAGTAAGAATAAAAACATTAGAGATTTATATAAGGGAATAAAGGAATTTAAGAATGGATATTAGGCAAGGGTAAACGTGATCAAGGATGAGAATGGTGACTTCCTTGCAGACTCTCATTCAATCCTGAACAGATGGAAAAACTATTTTGGACAACTACTAAATATACATAGGCCAAATAGAAATGATCGGGACGAAATTGAAGTACAAACTTTCTGAAGTCGAAATTGCGATAGAAAATCTGAAAAATTATAAGTCTCCAGGTATTGATCAAATTCCAGCAGAATTAATACAAGAGGATGGAAGCGCATTATCTAACGAAATTTATAAGCTTGTACTTGCTATTTGGGGAAAGGAAATTGTACCAGATCAATGGAAGGAGTCCATAATTGTACCTATCTTTAAGAAGGGGGACAAGACTAACTGTAGTGACTTTCGAGGAATATCACTTTTGTTGACGTCGTACAAAATTTTGTCCAATACAGTATTCTTTTGAGAAGATTAACTCCATATGCAGAAGAAATTATTGAGGATCATCAGTGTGGTTTTAGACGTAATAGATCAACTATTGACCAGATATTTTGTATTCGACAGATAATGGAGAAAAAATGGGAGTATAAGGGTACAGTGCATCAGTTATTCATAGATTTCAAAAAGGCATATGACTCGGTTAAGAGAGAAGTTTTATATGATATTCTTAATGAATTTGGTATTCCCAAGAAACTAGTTCGATTAATTAAAATGTGTCTCAGTGAAACGTACAGCAGAGTTCGTATAGGTCAGTTTCTGTCAGATGCCTTTCCAATTCACTGTGTGCTAAAGCAAGGACATGCACTATCACCTTTACTTTTTAATTTTGCTCTAGAGTATGCCATTAGGAAAGTCCAGGATAACAGAGAGGGTTTGGAATTGAACGGGTTACATCAGCTGCTTGTCTATGCGGATGACGTGAATATGTTAGAAGAAAATCCACAAACGATTAGGGAAAATATGGGAATTTTACTGGAAGCAAGTAAAGAAATTGGTTTGGAAGTAAATTCGGAAAAGACAAAGTATATGATTATGTCTCGTGACGAGAATATTGTACGAAATGAAAATATAAAAATTGGAAATTTATCCTTTGAAGAGGTGGAAAAATTCAAATTCCTGGGAGCAACAGTAACAAATATAAATGATACTCGGGAGGAAATTAAAAACAGAATAACTATGGGAAATGCCTGTTATTAGTCGGTTGAGAAGCTTTTATCATCCAGTCCGCTGTCAAAAAATGTGAAAGTTACAATTTATAAGACAGTTATATTACTGGTTGTTCTTTATCCTTGTGAAACTTGGACTCTCACTTTGAGAGAGGAACAGAGATTAAGGGTGTTTGAGAATAAGGTGCTTAAAATATTTGGGGCTAAGAGGGATGAAGTTACAGGAGAATGGAGAAAGTTACACAACACAGAACTACACGCATTATATTCTTCACCTGACATAATTAGGAACATTAAATCCAGACGTTTGAGTTGGGCAGGGCATGTAGCACGTATGGGCGAATCCAGAAATGCATGTAGAGTGTTAGTTGGGAGACCGGAGGGAGAAAGATCTTTGGGAAGGCGAGACGTAGATGGGAGAATAATATTGAGAGAGGTGGGATAGGATGATAGGGACTGGATTAATCTTGCATAGGATAGGGACGGATGACAGGCTTATGTGAGGGCGGCAATGAACCTCCGGGTTCTTTAAAAGCCATAAGTATGTAATATTTTAATTTAAACATAGTGATGTGGAATTTTAAGAGCGCTTAGATCGGAAACTTCTGGTTATATTATATCTACAATTAATACTCATAAGACTCTTTCTTTGTTTCAGGTAAGGTCATCTGGAATAGTGTTGAACGTTAAGGATCGGTACTGAAGACTGGGCGATTCCATTTAACCACAAACATGTGAAAAATGTACGTAAATCAATTTACTATTTCAAACTTTGATGTTTTATAAGTTTCTTTCAAGTATCCTGAGTTTGCAGTTTCTTTCAATAAAATTGCAGTGTTAGTTTAGCGAAGTAAGTATCCATTCATTGAGTATGTTAAATGGTTATCTTGCATAAGGAAAAAGAGTTTCCTTTATTCCTAATTTGCATATTTATATAATTTGATAAATCTGAAGTTCCTGGATGAATGTTTGATTTTCTTAGATTAAAATTGAACTTATGTTCATTACGCGATGACACAATTCGTAATTCTCTAATCTCGTAAATATGTCCTTTGCTCTGAAAACAATTATATTCTTATTAACAGAAGTTTTCAAACAAATAGTTGATACAGGACCAATTAAACAAGTCTGTCGTATAATTTATATGATTTTATAAAAATAAATTTTAAATTTACTCAATTCTAGCACTCCCCTGAAAGAGGGTGTTCTCGTGCTCAGGGGAGAATTCGACACATTAGTAATTTACATGCATAAATTACAATAAAATAACATCTAAAGATTAATCATTATCATTAGGCCTACGCATAACAAATTGTTTACATACATTTTAAAATTTGAAACTGTTTGAGTTAAATAGATGTGGGTACTTTTTAATTAATTTGTTATAAATTCTAGGGCAGATATTAGTACTGGTTGAAAGCAGTGCTCGTTAAACATTTGGTTTCAAACAAACGTATTGTATCCATGCTTTTGTTTTCGTGTTTGTGAATATATGGCCTGAAATATGTGAGATTTTTATGTATAAAGTTTAATAATGCATTGATATTAATTTGATGTATTTTCAAGACTTCAAATCCTAAAAACAGTTTTCCGGTATGATAATCAATAGGTTTATTTAGAGGTACCTCATGGCAGCCCATATTAAGCTACTTTCCTCTACCGTTCAGTGTGGCCGTATATTTGTGCAGGGATTGAAGATGGAATAACAAAATCTGTTAATGGACAACGATACCGCAGGCTAGTTCGGGTCAGAGCTCTTGTTTTCAAGTATAATACGTCTTCCGATAGCATTTTGGGTTACGTGGATGAATGAGTGAAACAACAGCTCTGATTTTATTGAGGATTTGCCTATATACGAGAAGTAAGATACAAAGGGTATATGTTACAATATAGCGTTAATATTCCTTAGAAATGTTGAGTCTCTTCACGTGTTGCCTAAGGTTGTCGGTTGTCGTCGAAATATAAGAGTACATTAAATTTAAAGGCCTACTTACCCTACTGCACATTGCACCAATATGATTATTAATTGACTTTATTAAAATTTACTAGACTTTCAAGTTACAAGAAGAAAATTCGTGTCGAACTACTCTTGCTGTTGAATTAATCGAATCGAATCGCGTTCGATTTTAATTGTTGTCTCTGCAACTAATGTCGTTACATTGGTAACATTCCAGCAGCCGTCTGTAGTCTTTTGTAAATAATAAGACCTTGACGAAGTTTCGCCCATCCCACCACTAGATGGCGATAGTGGCGCACCTGAGGCCTCACCGTTATTCAGTTTTTTATATAATTTCCTACAGCTCAGGGTTGCCATACATACGACTATAGTTGTACGCATACGACTATTTTGTCTAATTGTACGAGGTATAACCGGACTCTATGTCGTACGCAGTTTTGTACGACTATTTTGCTGAAGGAACAAAATTATTTTGGAACTTGTAATGTTGGTCTATAATCAAAATAAAATTCACGGTTAATTCGTTCCTTTATAGACACTTTTCTTCATTCAGTATGTCGTTGACTAATACGAAAGAAACATGCTTTAAAGGGATAAAATATGCTTCGAAAATCAATATAGTGACTACGCTTGCCATGGAAGTCATAATAATTGTCATTTTCAGCTCTAGTTCCATGTACTGCACGCTTATGTCGAAGTAATAGCTGAGTTCAGAGATCTGTTAACTTCCTTAGATGTCCAATAATGGAAGTATTTCATCAATTAAATGTTGCCAACTCGATTCTTAAAAATCCGCTATGAAACAGTGCAGAAACAGCTAAACTGTTATACTGCCAATGTAAAATGGGATTATTTAAAGTCGCGACGCTGTTATTCCCGGCGTGACTCCTCCTCTTTGCTTACGTCTTAGGAAGTCAAGGCTCTAAAAGTCTAGGTAGGTAGTATCGTTCACTATTTTTGTTCTTTCGTTGCCGAGCTACCATACGAGGAATCTATTTGCCGCACCGTTAAACATTATCATGTCGTAGCTCCTATGATAATAAATCAAACGCAATGTAATTCAGCAAATAATTGAGCGGCAAATAACGTCCTCGTGTGCTTTCTGCGAACGCCAACGAAAGAGCAAAAATGGCGGGCGATTATATTAAGTATTTATCGAGCCTTAAGAAATGAATAACGTCTTCATCAGCGAATCACAAGACTCACACGTTTAAATGTAGCCGACCTGCAACGCGATTGGCTGCCGGAAATTAGAGCGACGGGACTATAGTAAAAACTAGTTTTAAAAATGCAAATAAATAGAAAGCTAATTTTCGTAACATCTAGAATCAATAACAGGTTTGTTTAGACTTTTTTTAGGCTTTTACCAAAAAAACCTATCTAACTATATTTGCTGAAACTAGTTTTTACTAGTTGAAACTGGTTTTGCTCGATTTCGGGCTTTAACGGTAATCACTACATTAACACATCCATTATTTCACAAAACACACACTGAACGAATTGAATGAAATTATGAAAGCCGTCAATAATGCTAATGTGAATTTCATTTCAGAAACTTTAAAGATTAAAAACCGCTAGTATTCCCGCTAAGCGGGATATATAATTTTACCCGCGAGACGGTTATCCAAAAAAGCTAGATTTAGCGAGAAAACCGCTGAATTGGCAACACTGGTAATAGCTATGTTCAGAGATCTGTTAACTTGCTTAGATGTCCAATAATGGAAGTATTTCATCAATTAAATGTTGCCAACTCGATTCTTAAAAATCCGCTATGAAACAGTGCAGAAACAGCTAAAGTGCTATACTGCCAATGTAAAATGGGATTATTTAACTGCGTGCTAAAAAAAAATCCGTTAAATCCGTATATCGAGAATACAAATTTCATAAATTTTACAAGCTACACAACAGTCTAATACATACAGTCGCGCAACTTCGACAATTTTCTTGCCAACATTCGCGACACTAGCGCCCAAGCGGCAGGCAAGGGACAGGTCGTAGGGTTGATACGGTCAGCACGTGCCTTAAGGGATGCGAGATCTTGTAATAACGTTGGAGTATTGTAATCCTTTTGGAAAATATTCAATTCTTGAATAAATACGGACTGTGTCGATAAATTTCTGATGCGTTGGTGTAGATTCATGTGGCAGACGTATTAAGTTCTCAAGAAATAAAAGAGCCTTTTTTAATTTAATATAAAATGGCAATCTTTTCTGTAATAATTTGCATGACTGTTATTGGTGTTGATTTTACAGTTCCAGTGATTATTTATTGCAAATAAAAGTACATTTTCTGAGTTAATTGAAGTTAAATTTTTTTCAATAAAATTGTGTGTTCATTTATTTGTTCTCACCTACATCACATTAGCATTAAGTACATGTAAATTACGTACTATATAGGTAGGACAATTTAAAATTAAGCCTGTGTGAAAACTGGAAATGTAATGTAAAATGCGGTAAACTTGCCACAAAAAAAAATTAAACCATAATTTCAGCACTATTTGTGACTCAAAATAATAAAGGAAATAGGCTACCGGTTCTAAAGAAATAGAAAAAGTAATGAACTCCATAAATATATTCAATGTCTATCATATTAAGGTTTAAATCCTTCCCTTTTTTACTTTCAAGTTTATCTCAGCTGTCGAGTTTACCTCAATTTTCGGTATGGAAAATAGTTAATTTTTCAGGAAATAGGGAGAGGAGTTCGCCACGCGATGTACCCTACGAGATATGCCCTACAATTTTGATGCTACTCATTTTGACTCTTCTCACAGGAAATATATAGAGTTCCAATGATTCATAAAATATATTTAGGAATGAATTGAATTAACCATTCACGTACGAAGAACTATACTATTCAAACCATGATACGTGATCAAGGCCATGATTCAGTTGTAAGGAGCAGAAAGAATTACCGTAATTTCACACAACTATGGTCCAATATCTCATCACTGTTTAGATTTCTCAATGTAATTTACAAAATAAAACTATTAGAAGAATTTTTTTGTTGATATCAACTTTAGAAAGGTCAGGAAGTAATATCAAACACTTTTGTTATTCGAAATGTAGTTGGTATATGGAACATCTTTTCATAAACTGTGGACTATAGTTGTGTTATGAAGTCACAACTATAGTCCATTGAATATATCCTAATATAAATCGCTCATAGACTACAGTTGAGAGGATGTTTTGCAACTGTGTTATACAGCAGTCAATAATTTTTAATATAAAATACAGACTTTGCAGAAGACAGTGAGAAAAATTATTTATTTCTTAATTTTAACATAACCGCTGTTTCTTTAAGAAAAATACAATTTGTATCAAATAATGAAATCAATATAAAACCAAAAAAAATTAAGATAACCATTCTTAATCAAAATCAAACATTCTCAAACAGATAAGTACATAATCAGTTGGTTATTTTTTTGTTTAACTCCATAGACCTTCAAGTTCAGGCATATGGAAAAGCTTCCTTTTCGTACTTCGCTACTTTGCCTTACTGATAGATCGTTTAATACCTTTTAAGGATAGTTTGAAGTATCTTCGAGTGTCTCTTCAATGTCTGACAAGTTCAATGAAGATCTGATGTCAAGGAATATCCATCTTTACTTTCACGGTAGAACTCTCTACTGCCTTCCCCTTGCAATAACCTTTGTTTCTGCTTGAGCAAATTGTAATTTTGGAGGTAGATGGTAATGAAAAATTTTCAATATCTTCTGCTGAGATACTTTTACTTGACTCAACATCAAGTTTCTTCTTTCTCCTCTTTATGATGTTCCTTGTTCTATTGCTTGATTCGTTGTCATTTCTATATATTTTATGAATTGTCTGAAACAGCACTTCCTTCTGAGTTTCTGACGTTAGGATCAGAACATGATGGCACACTTTCTAGAACTTCAACTGCACAAAGAGGAAAGATTCCAACCTTCCTGAATCCAACTGCAAATTTGCTTGCGATATCGGAATACAGTAACTTTATTCCAGAGCTTATTTAACAATGGAGGAAATACATTTTTGGAATCTGTTGGCATGCTTCTTCCATCTGGTGTCCCTTTTCACTCGTCAAGTATTTGCCGCCATGGTATTTCAATTTCGAAAACAAGTTCTGTTTAGTGGTTGCATCAGATCGGTCACATTTGGAGACTGCAAAACCCGTGATAATTCATTCTTGTGACGTTCTGAAAAGCATTTTGCCCAACGTCTTCCAGGTAGATTCTTAGTGAATGCTGGTACTTTGCGGTCTTGGCTATCCAGGTACATTTTCACATTACACCTGAAGTAGAATAAAGTTATCAGAAATACAAGATTGGACATGGATATAGCATGTTCGACGAATGCACGAATGTTTTTTTTTTTTTTCTGAAGACAAGAAGAACCATTGCCAATCAGGTGAGTTTACTTTTATTTTCATGCAGTGCTCTCGATTTAGGTATTATAGAACTACGAAGTATTTTGTACTTTTCTACGGCTGCGTCAGTACCTTGTTGGTGATATCTTTTATACAAAGATCCATACTATTGTCATCATATGGCTTATAGGAACTTCCTGCCAACTTTGTACGAAAAATTTTATTAAGTGGCACCACCAAAAGCTATAAAAAAACATTCTGTAATGTAAGAACCGAAACCAGAAGTCGGAACACAACTATGGTCCACATAAATGATAGGACCATAGTTGAACTCCAAGTACCAATAAATATGAAAATACATATGCAACTGTAAAAATATTCATTAAATGTATGTAAATACTAAATTACCTGTCATATAGACCATCAAGAACACAGAAATCCTTGTTGTGGTAACTGATGGCAGAGAAAGTTTCCAGTGGACGGGTAACATGCAAAACCTAACTCCAATTGACAGTTGACTAGCGACGAAACATGGCAGACAGGATGCGTTTCATAACCCTCACAATATTACTATATCTATGCTCTATGCTTTAGTATTTATATAATCACTAACTGTCACTAGGAACTGAGATATCACCGTTTTCGTGAGCGCGTGTGTTTGGACCATAGTTGTGTGAAATTACGGTCGTTTATTCCCAGCTTCTGAAACTTGTAGATTAACTGCGTGTGAAATTCTTCTAGGATTCTAAAGTAAAATTAATAAGAACTATATACACTTACTGTATAGCATAAAAATATAAAATAAATTACGCAAAACCCGTTTTCTGATGTGTTATCATATGTAGTCTGCACACATTTAACTTGCCTGCCGCTAGAGGGCTACTGTCGCGCCAGCTGTCATATGTTGGCATATTTTATACGTATGAGTTGCGCGACTGTATGTATTAGACTGTGGCTACACTAACACTGAAAAACGTCAGATTTAGCAGGAAAATCGCTGAATTGGCAACACTGGAAATAGTACCGTAGTAGGATTACGAAGTCTAAACGCGCCGACATAATAGCGGTATTGTTGGATTTGAGTCGACTGCAGGTGGATTATTTTAATGTGATTATTATGAGCTGCAGCCTACCAAAGATCAAGTTTCTTCTGCCTTTCAATACAGTAGTCTAATGTTGGTCGTTTGTATACTATCTAGTATAACAATAGTAAGATGATAAATGTACGACATTTTTAAGCTGAAGTACGACATTTTTAATAAGTTGGTACGACGGTTGCATTTTCTTTATCTGGTAACCCTGCTACAACGTTCTGCAACTTTATGGATTCGCTAGACTCTTTCTTATTACACACGTTTCCGCCATCTCTGGTTATAAATGTTCCTCATATGCGTCGACCCAGCACTCAGGTACTAACGTTGGTTTATAACTGTTTGAAATGTTGTCTGATCTTAATAATTTTGACTGCTATGAAGAGAGATCTCGCCTCGGAAGTTGACCGACTGGAGGGTGGGGGCATATCTTAGACCACCGACGCCCTCACGCTTCGTATCGACCTTCTTACCAGCGGTACATTAGTTCTTTACACACCGTTACATAGTCACCCAGATATCGCTGTTTGGTTGTGGCTGCACCAGCTCAAGTGGCGTCCCATAAAAAAAATCTGTTCCTCCATTCACTGTTTGAGTCGCTTGAGAAACTTCTTGCCCCAGCAACTAAAACTCACCCTAGTACAAACCCTAGTAATGCCGCACTTCGATTATTGTGACGTTTTGTTAAGTGACCTAAGTTCTGAACTGTCAGTCAAGTTACAGCGAGCTCAGAATATGTGCGTCAGATACGTGTGCAACATCCGACGATATGATCACATATCATCGTCCTTCGCAAGTCTCTCGTGGCTCCGACTTAAAGAACGCAGAACTTTACACTCTTTGTCTTTACTCTTTCGAATTCTGCACACCTCAACACCAAATTACCTTTCGTCTTGTTTCTCTTATCTATACTCTAACCACGACGTAAATACCAGATCACTTATCTGTGGCACGCTAAGTATACCTCTTCATAGAACATCTTGTTATTCATCATCTTTTACAGTATCCACCTCGCGTCAATGGAGTTCCTTGTCACAAAGTATTAGGGGCTGCAAGACAATAAACACCTTTAAAAACAGCTTAAAAGATAACCTTATTAGCATTTCACTCCAATCATACTGATTTAAACTATCACTGACTACATTGTTACTTCTTTCTTTTAGACATCATCCTGATAGTGCTGTATTTTCAAAATTGTCTCATAATAATTTCTTTCTATTATCTAATATTATTTGAAATATATTAACATTCCATGTATTTTAGCTTAATTCTGCTACATAGTTTGTATTTCAGTGTTTAATTAATAGTTCATAGTATTTTGTTGTTTAATTCGTAAATAACTCTTGCATACATGTAACTCTCATCTAAATCAAATTGTTGAATTCTTTGTAAGTTCATGCATATGTATATACTCTTTTTGCTGGTTGAGTGGAAGAGAAGGCCTTACGGCTTTAACTCTGCCAGCTAAAATAAATCATTATTATTATTATTATTATTATTATTATTATTATTATTATTATTATTATTATTAAACACGTATTCTATATCACAACATTCAAAGTTTCACATACATGCAGGAAGTTGTGTCACTCTACGCAAAGAAATTCTATGACTGAGTTCCATGACATGGAAATATACCGAAATGGGTTACGATTTTAAAATCGGTTAGCAATTTTCTTGTTCATGATAGTGTTAATTCATCATTCCGTGCTAGCATTACACGTTCCGTTCGAACGCACGAGAATATTGAACGAGTGCGAACTAGCGTCGTGCTATGTTCGGTTCAAGTTTGTCGAGTATGGCAAAGTTCGATATTCGCCGAGGTTCGCTCTGCAGAAAGAGCATGTCGTGTTCGTTTCACCTCATTATAGAAATATTCGCTGTCCTCCACTCAAGTTTTAATTGCTTAAGAATTTTAGCACAGAACTTGCGATTAGTTTTTCATAGAAAATGAGACGAAGTTTCTGATGTTTCGGTTGCCTCTCTCATGTTCGAACATTGCAGGACATTAGTGCGAACTAGCCATTCAGCAGCGAGACAAACTCTGGCGTTGAATTTTCCGAGTACGACTCTTAGAAGAACTGTGTAGACTTCAATAAATAATCCTCTCTTTCAACAAGATGGTGCAACGGTGCGAGAAATCTTGACTACCCTCAGAACCGTGTTTCCTGATCGACTAATTTCAAGGTTTGGGAACATCATTTGGCCAGCAAGATCTCCGGATCTGAGTGTATGAAGGAGTTTAAAGTCCATTGTCTTCCGCGTAATACAGACGAGCTTAAAAACACTTACGAGAAGAAATAAATAACATTAATTGTGAGATATTGCAGAGTTTATTGCATAACTTACATGGAAGGTTACACAAGTGTTTAAATTGTAATGCAGGACATTTTAATCCTAGTTATTTTCAAAAGATGAACAATGTAACCAAATTGCGTACTTTGAAGTTTGTCTTTCTCAAACAGTTTACTTTACTCGCAATTACTATGACCTTATAGAACCATTTCAAAATTCACTCGTACTCAATGGCAAGTCTTGTACATCGTAATCTATAATGCTGTTATAGATGAAGTATCATGGTCTCATGTTTAGTGGAGTACCTTGAATGAATTAAGCTTTAAGAAAAGTATATGCCATGAATTTTCGTCATATATTCATCCAGTTTATTATTCTCAGACTAGGATTAATTCTAAGTGAATAGTTCTGAAACACAATATAATATTATGATTTTGTACCTTATAATAAGATTTTTGTGACAAATAGTAGATTGTTTACAGAAATAATATTTTAATTTAATTATTCAATTCATAGAGATAGCATTATGACAATTGAATTATTTTTAAGATTAATTTGTGCATAATTACATAATGTAAAACGTCAGTTTTAATTTTAGATCATACACAGGGTTAGTTAAAAGTCTTGCACCACCTAAATAACTTTTGAAGCATACGGTTCAGTGACATGAAACTTGGTATGTGAGGATAACCATAACTAAGAACTCAATAATGGTATTACCGAGTTTTTTCTACTTTCGGTTTAACCGGAAGTAACTCCATCTCTCTTATTTTAAACGGAACACCCAATATATTATTTTATTTTTGAATAGTAATCATTAAGAGCTTTTCAAACAGTACCCACACTTGATACTTCTGTACAAATTCAGTATATTGCTAAGTCAAGAAAACACAAAAGTGTATCGAATATTAAAATAATAAACGCACCACCTAAATAACTTTTGAAGCATACGGTTCAGTGATATAAAACTTGGTACGTGAGGATAACCATATACTAAGAACTCGAAAATGGTATTACCGAGTTTTTTCTACTTCCGGTTTAACCGGAGGTAACTCCATCTCTCTTATTTTAAATGGAACACCCAATATATTATTTAATTTCTGAATAGTGCTCATTAAGAGCTTTTCAAAAAGTACCCACACTTGATACTTCTGTACAAATTCAGTATATTGCTAAGTCAAGAAAACAGAAAAGTGAATCGAATATTAAAATAATAAAATACTCCTTCCTTAACAAAAACAAAACAAAGCTAGCTCACTTTCTAAACTATGTGTTCATATTGGTAGCCCTCAGCTGCTTTACAATGTGTCACTCGATCATAGAAACCATTTAAGGAATGATTTAACCAGGCTTTAGGAATATCTTGCACCACTTCCATTTTTATTTAGCAACACTGAATTTGTACAGAAGTATCAAGTGTGGGTACTTTTTGAAAAGCTCTTAATGAGCTTTATTCAAAAATAAAAAATATATATTGGGTGTTCCATTTAAAATTAGAGAGTTGGAGTTACTTCCGGTTAAACCGGAAGTTGAAAAAACTCTGTAATACCATTATTGACTTCTTCGTATATGGTTATCCCCACATACCAAGTTTCATGTCACTGAACCGTATGCTTCAAAAGTCATTTAGGTGATGCGGGACTTTTAACTAACCCTGTATATGTAGTATTCATAAAATTTAAGTGGACAATTTGAACAGTTTATCCCCATGGCCCTCTGTAACAGTGTCAATATAACGGGGTTCCTCCTCCCCGATTTGTGTTGTCTTGATGTAAGGAATTACATTTTTAATAGCTTCTTTAATTTTCACCGGCACTATATCTTTCCTCATTATGTGGTTTAATACTCCTATTGTAATTTTGGCTTTCGTCCTCCACCCAAAAGTGTTGAATCCGAATTGTAAGTAATCAAATAATGTCACGTTTGATATGTATATAGCCATTTCATCATATGCATCAGCTACGTCATCAGGAAGGCTATCGTAATCGACAAGTTCAGTGAGGAGATTCGAAAAGTCGACCTTCCGTGTTATTGCTTTCCAGGATATCATTTGATCTCCGTAACCGTGCATGATGGTGTTGCCTCTGTACTCAAGGATTGCTGTAACAAGAGTTTCGTTGTTCTTAATTTCTGGCTTTTCCAATGCGGCATTCAGAACGCCTTGCAGAAGTTTCCCTTTGCTTTTATATGAGGATGGTTTGAATTCTGGTCCTAGAATAACGGGCAGATCGGATCGAGTCAACAGATCCTTCACGGAGCGCTTTTTAAACTCTTTGCGATCGTCGGGAAGGTCTGGAAGCAGGGAGATCAAACCCGGGTAGTCTGGTAGGGCCCCCCGTTTCTCATCTTCCTCATACTTCTTGTAAGCTATTTCATTGGCCTCATTCTTATCAACATTTGCAAGCTCAGCTAGCTTAACCTTGATGCCTTCCAGCAGGAAGACATTCTGTTGAACTAGATCTGTAGAAAGTGATTTTGTAAGAATTGCATGCAGTAAATTGTGGTCGTTTTGGTAAAGAGATGCGTTGAACGATGATCCTAGAAATTCATATAAATCTATTCTAGAAAGATATTCGTAGAGTGTCGACGTATTTGCAGTAATAAGTAGAGAGATATTCTTCATATAGAAATCATATTCTGATGAATCGTGATCGTGAACCACTGTCTTCATTTTCTCTGATATAATGAAGGTTTGAGGTTCACCATTTTCATTTAACTGACTCAAGAAATCATTCATAAGTTTCGAAATAAATTCATTGTTTTTCAGCTCAAATTTGACAAGATGTCTTAAAATCTTGACGGCACACTTCCTGGGATTACTGGACTCAGTAAACGTTGTTTCAGATAACAGCTTCCTCCAAGGTATGTTTTCTTTAACAAGCATTTCTATTATTCTTTTTGCGAGCTTTCTTATATTCTTGGGTATAGCAGGGCTGCCAAATGCCTCCAACATCAATGTAACGTCGAAAACTCCTTTTGGGACCCAAGTAGAGAAAGGTTCAGCATTCCTCCTAAATACAAGAAAAGAGTTTAGAGCTTTGACAGCGTCCATTACCTCGTCGTCGAGATCAAAATATCGTCGACGAATTCTGTTGGTTAATCCGATGATGAGATCTTCTGGAGTCGTATAATCAAACCGTATAAACCCAAACAGAATTGAATACACGTCCAATACATTCGAGCTTATAGCTTCTGTGATGCGATCCCTTGCTTCTGAAATGTCAAGAGGGAAACTATGGAGGTTCAGGTAACTCATAAGAAGTAGAACATCTAATTTTGGTTTGACGACAACAGGAGCCATAACACTTTGAAACTTGCTGACAGTTTCTACCGAGGGAGGTACAATTTGAGGTAGAAGATAAGCTACCGCGTCCTTAACTCTCTCGCAAGTAACATTTGGTGAATTCAAGATTCGTTTTAGTACGCTTCTAACGATCCGGAAAGGACATGTCTTTGCATGTTCACTTATATCTGATACTGATTCCCATGGCTGAATTCTATTTTCTCTTAAGACATCAACAAGAAATCGACTAGCTTCTTCGACTTCGGCATCAAATCTGTTTACAGGTAGGTGTAGAATGAGCGTGGCCAACAATGTCTGCGATAGTTTGATACTTCCATCTGATATTGCTGACATAGTTCCTGCTATTAAAGGCCCCATCATTTGGGATATTTTTGAACTCATATTACACATTACAGATTCACTAAATGTAATATCTTCCTTGACTCTTCTAATGTCTTGTGGATCTATATTTGCTAAAATATCCACTATTTTAGACTCTCCATCTGGACGAATTATACTGTTCAGGGCAATCTCCTTCTTCGTTATACTTTCCTTCCAAACCGCGGCGGAGCACTTCAATATATCTGGGGCGATTTTCTCAAGTTCTGAAAAGAATATCAACAGCTGGTTCTCTGGATCCTCGAATGCCATGCGATCCAGAGCGCTCAGGAGTTCCGTGGTGTGTATTTCTCGACGTTGGAACGCCCTGTAGATCCAGTTCAGAGCTACGTGCAGTGAAGGTGTGAGGTGTTTGTCGCACTTGTAGCTGAGGTAACCAGTTAGGGTGACTACGTTGTCGCGCAGAATGGAAGACACCAGCAGCTTCAAAGTGAGCAGATCTTCGTCCACCCGACCCGGCATCTCATGCGACCTGTAGATGGGTTCAGGCAGTGCTCGTTCTTCAGAAGTGTCTTGCGGGATTCTTCGTCCACTGCCCCTGAATTCCGTGAGGCCTTCGTAGCCTATGTCGCTGAAGGAGTTAATGCCTCCTATTTTGCCAAATCGATTAGTACGTCTTCCTCCAACAAGCAGCTTCACACGTTCCATCATCATTCGCTGAAAGGAGAAACATATTTCAGTTCGGGTTACGTAAGTCGTAATCAAGGCTGGATACACAACTGATATGACTGAGAAATGTACCACATATCCAGTTTCTTAAAGCCAGTTCTGCCTGACTGCGCCTGCATTTGTCTTACATTATCCATCTAACATATCTGTCTAACATCTATCTAACATATCTGTCTAATATTATCTAACATCTGTCTAACATCTATCTAACATATATGTCTAACATTATCTAACATATCTAACATCCATCTAACATGTCTGTCTAACATCTATCTAATAT